>NC_029776.3:16914203-16930575 GCF_000817695.3 Arachis duranensis
ATTTTATAATTTAATTTTATTAATTAATTATTATTAATATTTTTAATAGTATAAGATTATATTTAATAGTATAAAATTATTATTTTTTTATTAATTAAATATTAACTAAATTTTAATAAAAATATTCTCAATATACTTTTTCTATTCTAAATAATAAATACAAACTTCCTCTCTCTTTTAACACTTAGCTTGGTCACAGTCCAAGTCACTATCCACTTTCCCCATCAACTTCCACATCTTCTCATTCTTGTTTATACTTTACTTAACCCCACACAAACACACTCGCACAAAGCCCGCATCCCCAGAAAGGAAGCATGGTGAAGTGGAAGCTTGTGGCGGTTTGCTCCGTCGTCGCCATCTTGGGCCTCTTATCTGCTGCCACTGCTTTCGCTGCTGAGGCTACCAGGATCAGGGTCAGATCCCTCTTTTTCTTTCTCCTTTTTCGTACCATATAGGATCCTAGCTAGGGATTTTTGCTGGCAGGATAGGTTTTGAAGTAATAATAATAAGAGAGGTTTGTTTTTTGCTTTGCAGGCTTCTCAAGTTCAGTTTGTTACTGCTATTCAATGTGAATATCCCCGAACACCAGCTTTGCCACTTGGTTTAACTTCAGTGCTGGCTCTTATCATAGCACAGATAATATTGACTGTTGCAAATGGGTGTTGCTGTTGCAGAAGATCCCCTGCAATCTCAGATGCCAATTGGAGATGTGTAGTTCTCTGCTTTGTTCTCTCATGGTATGCTAATGAATTCACTTTTTAGTTCTTTAACTCTAAGTCTGCTGCTGTCATTGGACTTCTTTTAGGAATCTCTGTAATGTTCTAGAAAATGTTCTGATGTTGTGAATGTGAATGTGAATGAGATACCCAAGCTTAACTTGAATATTAAAAAAATGCATCTTGTTTGTGTATTGTATGTGCTAAAAATGCATGCATAATTGATACTAGTCATGTCAATTAGCACAAATGATATGTACTTGTGAGGGTATTATTTGATTTGAGATTTGTAGTTTTTCCCTCTCCATCCTTTCAAGCTTGTAGTGAATCATAAGTGCAATTTGATCTTCTTTTGTACATCAAAACCCAAGTTTTCTGTACAGTGATAGACTAGGTTTTTCTATAATAGAACCGGATGCTGGCAAGGCATTTGATGGAGATTTGGATCTCACATATGTCCTGAAAACTTAGGAATGTTCCAACTGAGCTGCAAACAAACTTGTTGGGTGCTAAGTTTTGTAACTTATACTTATGTCGATCAGGTATGCTTATGTGGTTAAAATATCTGTTTCAACAGGTTCACATTCGTTATTGCATTCCTCCTGTTGCTGACTGGTGCTGCCCTTAATGATCAACATGGTGAAGAGAGCATGTACTTTGGCAACTACTACTGCTATGTTGTTAAACCCGGTGTATTTTCGGCTGCTGCAATCTTATCCCTTGTAAGCGTTGCATCGGGTATCGCCTATTACCTTACCTTGACACATCATATCCTAATCAAGGTGGTATAGCAATGGGACAACCACAGTTCCCGCCGCAGACCAGTCAAGATCCTGTGTTTGTACACGAGGACACATATGTGAGACGGCAGTTCACATGATTGGTCCAGTACCTTTCATTCTTCACCAAGATCTTCGTGTATATACATGTTAAACTCAGTTTTCTAAGATAAACTTGGCATGGTGAATTAGTTGTTGTGTTCTATATAGGTGGTGTTTTATATGATAGTTGTGTAAGCCTGAATTAGAGGATTAAAGTGTCCAACTAAAACAAAAGTGCTACATGGGGGCATTAATTGTTAGAGCTATCGTTTTTGTGCTGCTTTTTTTCATTCTTGCCATTTTACCATTTACCATTCTCTGCATTAAATTGAACTCCTTGTTGGCTTGTTAAAACAAGAAAGTGATCTTATTAGTCCTAGCCATAAAAACAGAAAACTTAAGAATATAAACATGAAGGTTCTTGATTGCCTAGAGAATGGGAGTTGAATCTATGGCTTTCTTTTAATCTTGATCAATAAGACCGCAAACCAAAAATTGAAACTTCGCTTCTGTTTAGTCTGCGAGTTTGATTACGTAGGAGATAATTTTATTTTGTCTCATAAATAGTGAAAAATAGAATTAGAATAAGGAAGAAGAAGATGCACAGCCATGTATTATCCTGGTTTAGCTGCCTTATGCAATGCAATCTACATCCAGTTTTCATCACAATAATGGTAGAATTTTTTCTATTTTTTCAAGTTTTATATACACCAATTTCCAAGGATTCAACCTAATCCTATCAGGACAACCCAAACTTCAACATAAGCTTGACTTGGCTACGCAACTTCTTAGACTTTCAACACACTAAGTGCTTACCTAACTTAGCAAGGGATACCTCAGATACAAGATACAAAACAGAAATAAAATCAAAAGAGACAAAAAAATAAATCTTGACTTTTCTATCTAAGTTCTTCTTTTTGTCTTTTCTCTCAATAACTTCTTCTTAATGCCTCACTTGAATGCCTTTTACCACTGAATAGAAACAAAGAAAGATACAACATACAAACAGAATAATTAATGATAAACCATGAAAGAGATGATGTTGAACAGCTCAAATTCTATATATTGAACCAAGATTTTGAACTCTCAAATGTAGATATTCATCTTGGCAGAATGCTTCTTTTTGTGTAGATGCAATACTTCCAATACTTCAAACTTAGATTTGTGAGGTTTCTCTCTTCTCTTCTCTCGGGTTCTCTCTTCTTGAACAGAAATGAAGTTAATTTTCCTTTTTGTATGAGTTATGTTTCCTCAGCTTGGGTTTGTTTCCCAAAGTCAGCTCCTTGAATCTTGAGCTAGCTAAAGTCCTCCTTTCTTTTCTTCAATCAGACCAGAAAGTCAAGAATTTTGAATCAGAGTTGATCAATGCAGCTTTCTTGAAAACAGATCTTCAATGGGTTTGATAAATCAAAACGATAAACCTTGTGCTTTGGCCCCAAGTCAGAGTAAAGTAGCCATCATTTTTTCCAATTTACTCGAAATAGTTGTGCAGAAGAAAGGAAAAATCAGCAAGCAATTGACTTACATGTTAATGGAAACAAATTACATTTTTTTCTTCTAATTATGCTTAAATTGTGCATATTGATTTTGATTTGACCCAGATTCATTGATTTGTTTTTCTTTCTTCTCCTTTTGTGTTTAATGAAAAAGTGAAACACTTTTTTTTCTTTGATGATTAGTGAGAAAGTGATCATTTTCTTTCTCCTCACTGCCTTACCCAAAGCAACATAGCATCACCAGCTGAAGGTTGCTTTTTTTTTTTCTTAAATGACAATGGACTGGATTAGCTAAATGATCCACTTGCGGTATTATTAATCAATTTGTAATTTATTGGGTTCTCCCAGGACTTTGGGCCACAACAGTGCAACCACTTATAAAAGAATCAAACCCCAATAAGCATTTAACTCAACCATCAATATGTTTGTCATTATTAAATATTGTTTTTATTTATTAAACTTAAGGGTGGAAAAAGACCAAGCAACCTACAACTTAGTCTGTTATAAAATAAGTACAGACTCAAACTATTATAAAAGCTTATTATATTAATAGACCAGATCCAAGTTTACTAATTAGTCTTATTGACTTGTCAGACCTGCTTGGGCCTTTTAATACATAATTACATATGTAAATAATTTTTTTATTATTGACAAAATTATGAAATATTTTAAATTTATTATATTTAATTATAAATAATTTTGTATATTTTAAATATTTTAAAGGCAGGCCTTTTAACAGGCTTCAGGTCAGACAGACTAAATAACAGGTCAGACTTAGTACTTTGAAAGAAATTTATAGCAGACAATCAGGCTCAAGCCAATCAATTACATGACAGGCCAAATCTATTAAGAGCAAAGCCTGACCTAACTTGACATGTTTTCACCACTAAATTTAAACTCAACAAAATAGAAAGTGATCTTAATTTTTCTCAAAAATTTTCTAGTTGCAAGCTATGAACATAAATTGCAAAAATATTAGCGCTATGAATTAAATCCTTGCAAAACTAGAGAATATTTATTTGTCTCTCATGATATCATTATTATTATAATATTAATCTCCAAAAGAGTAAGTCTCGAAATTTAGCCGTTTAGTAACAAAACTAGGGAATCTCGTACTTCCGTTTATGCCAAGTGTTATTTTTTGGATGAATAAATTATTCTAGGTGGGAAATGGGGCTACGAATAGAGCTCTTGATTAATGACCAGTGAGCTCTTCAATTCTTTGTCATTGAAGGATACATATATAGTTTTGAAAGAACAAAGAAATGTGATAGGAGGAGCTGAAAGCTGATGGAGATTTTGTTAGGATTTTATTGTATTTGTAATCTTATTTGTAATATAGATATTAGTCTGAGTAATATTGTAATTATTAAAAAATTTTATCAATTAATTATATTGGCAGTTAAAATATGACTGTTCACAAAATATAATTTGGATTTTCAATTCTAATAACCAATAACAGACACTCGTTCCATCCTAATTTAATGGTTTAAGAATTAGAAGTCTCAAATTTAGATTAAATATATATGACAATAACTAGAGGTATGTAAATTACTGATTTTATAAAATAACTAATATGTGATATCAGAAAAATAATTGCTTCTGCCTAACAATTAACGAAAAAAGTCTGAATAGTATTTGAATCCAAAAAATTTTTTAAGATTGTTATTAAATTTTAAAATTACTTAACATCATTCAAAAAATGTTCATACTTATTTTAGAATTATGAATATTTAATATTTTTAATACAAGAATAATTTTGAAATCTAATTAAGAGACTCAAACAAAAAGAAGAGGAAATAATGATAAATATCTCGAAAAGACTTTTTTAAACTACCATGACTTAAATGTCGCCTATTTGTTTCGGTGGTAATAGAGTAAGAACTTGTGGTAGTTCTTGGCATGTTTATTTTTTCTTTTGGTTTTTCATTTCCCTTTTAGCATTTAAAAAAAGAAAATGAAGAAGAGAGAAACTTACGATCTACAAAGCGTACAAACATGCAAGAAGAAGAACGACGCAAGTGGCTTTTACGTTAGATTTTATTCAACTCATTTATTAGTAAATATTGTTATATATTCTAGACTATTATTTATTGTTTTTTTTACTAGATTTTATTCTTGGCTTTTGCATTAGGTTTTATTGAATTCTTTCATCAGTAAATATTATTATATATTCTTGACAGACCTAATCCATCCCCAATAGTCCCGTCCCCTAACTTGTTTCCACTCCTGTTGCCATTTTCCAACGCTAGCAACGACAGAAAACTCCATGAACGCTGAGAAGATGAAGCTCTTCCTGGACTCGCCACTGCTGCGGAAGACTCTTCGAGTCTTGTCTCGTTGCCATCACTGGACCTTCTAAGTGTTGCTGAAATACTTATCCACTGGACTATTTTTAAATTTGTTACTTTGTAAGTCACTAGATTTATTTATTTGATGGTCATGATTATGTTTGTATACAATATAATTTTTTCGCTGCATATCATATTGTGATTAATGTATAATTTATTGAGGAGTAGCCAAAACATTCTTGATAATGATTGTATTTAAAAAAAATCACATAATGATTAATATGATATATTTGTAATTGTTATGAATAATATAATGAACTTACCCACATGGATTTACTATGTTATTCGCATAGAATTAGGTTGAAATAGAAAATATTTTACTTCCTAACTAGTCCATAGATATTAAGAAGTAGTATTTTATATATTTATAGTTTTAACATTTTTGTCAATATAGTGAATATTATGTGGTGTTAAAATCTTTGCCAACGGGTAGATTTTAATAACACTACAATTTATATTTATTTTGATATGACTTGCATTGGCATGTATTAACATATGCTATGAATTTTGATGTGCCTATTTAAAGTTAAGTAATGTTAGTATGATTTATTATTTGCAGCAGTAATGATATTTAAAATTGTATCTGAAGTTCATTTATTAAGTTGTGACAACTATAAAGAGTGGACAGATATGATTCTCTTTCACTTAGGGTGTGCAGACCTCAACTATACTCTTTGTAAGAAAGAGCCTTCATCACCTACTGATGCTAGTACTCGGATCGAGGTAGCATTATACAAACGGTGAGAGAAATCCAACCGTTTAAGTATGATGTTTATTAAGTCTCGTATCTTAACTAGTATCCATAGTTCAATTCCTGATTGCAATAATGCCAAGGATTACATGAAGACTATTGATGAACAGTTTAAGTCTTCTAGTAAGGCACTTGCAAGCTCCCTAATGGCATAATAGTCATCCATGAGACTTACTGGCGTAAGAGGTATGCATGAGCACATTATGAGGTTGAGAGACATAGCATCACAACTGAATGCTTTAAAGGTTGAGATATCTGACTTATTTCTAGTGCATCTTATTTTGAATTCTCTTCTTGCTCAATACGGATCATTTAAGATTTCTTATAATACACATAAGAAAAAATGGTCTATTAATGAATTACTGGTGATTTGTGTTCAAGAAGAAGGAAGGCTAGTTCAGGAACTTGGTGAAAGTGCACTGTTGGTGACAAATGAAGGTGGTAAGAAGCAAGCTCATAAGAAGAAAGAAAAGGATAGTGCATTCCACCCTATAAAAAAAGAAAGTGCACGATATTTCTTTTGCAAAAAGAAATGACACATGAAGAATGAATGTCCAAACTTTAAGGCTTGGCTTGAGAAGAAAGGTACTGGAATTTGTGATCTTATTCCTTGAGCGTGTTTTGAATATAATTTTATTCAAATATGTCAGGACACTTGGTGGATTGATTCTGGTGCTGAAATTCATATTTCAAATACCATATAGGGTTTCATAAGGAAAAGAAAATCGATACAAAGTGAATTGAGCATCTATATGGGGAATCAAATGTGTTCATGTGTGGAAGTTATTGGAACATTTAGACTTGTATTAAGTACTAGTTGTATTTTAGATTTAGAAAGAATTTTTTATATTCCAGATTTCTCTAAGAATTTGATTTTTATATCTAAACTTGTAAAACAAGAATTATGTATAAATTTTTATGACGATACTATTGACATTATTAAAAATTCTAATATTATTAGACATTATTAAAAAATTTATGATTTATTTAAAGTTTATCTAATTAACAATGTTTCATTTGGTTTAATAGTTGTTCATGGCAATGTTATAAATGAAAAATTCTTCGTGTTATGGCATTGTAGGTTGGGACACATCTCCATTGGGAGAATGAAAAAATTAGTAAGTAATGGAGTTCTTAAACCTCTAGACTTTATTGATTTTGATACTTGTATGGACTACATTAAGGACAAGCAAACTAAAAGGTCTAAAAAAGGTACAAAGAGTAGTTCTAACATATTAGAAATAATTCACACTGACATATGTTGTCCTGATATGTCCTCAAGTGGTTAGAAATACTTTATTTCCTTTATTGATGATTATTCACAATATATGTATCTCTATATGCTTCATAATAAATATGAGGAATTAAACACTTTTAAAGTTCATAAAGGTGAAGTAGAGAAATAATACGAAAAGCAAATTAAGATTGTGAGATCAGATAGAAGTGGAGAATTCTATGAGAGATATACTAAAAATGGACAATCACTTGGTCTATTTGTAAAGTATCTTCAAGAGCATGGTATTGTGGAACAATACACCATGCCTGGCACACCAGATTAAAATGGTGTAGCTGAAAGAAGAAATAAGACTTTGCTGAATATGGTGAGGAGTATGCTTAGCAACTCCAATATTCCTTTATCCTTCTGGACTGAAGCCCTTAAGACAGCCACATATATATTAAATAGAGTTCCAACCAAAGCAGATGCTAAAACACCATTTGAACTATGAAAAGGTAGGAAACCTAGTTTGAATCATATACACATTTGGGGTTGTCATACTAAAGTTCGGGTTTATAATCCACAAAAAAGAAAGTTGGATCCAAAGATGATAAGTGCCTATTTTATAGGTTATGCATAAAAGTCTAAGGGTTACATACATGTTTTATTGTCTCTTTCACTCAAGTAAAATAGTTAAATCTAGAAATGCAAGATTTTTAGAGCATGATGTAAAAAATGGGAGAAATAGTTCTCTTAAGGTTATTGAGAATGATAGTATTTGTAAAACTTTCTATGTACAAGAGTTCTTTTGTTCAATACAATGTCCATACAGATAGGGTCAATGTAAAAAAATCTATTAATGATGTTCCATATTACGAAGATAATATTCTAGTAGATCATATGATAGAAGATCAAACTCTTTATAATAAAAATATTATTTAAGAACACATTGTTCAAGAGCAATCTCAAGAAGAGGGAGAACCTGTTATAGTGTTATGCTATTACATTTACAAGAGGTCAATGACACAGTATTAAGATCAACTAGAATAAGAAAAACTGCAATTTCTAGTGACTATGTAGTGTATCTTGCTTAATCTGACTATGATGTTTGTGACAAAAAAGACACAACGACCTTTTCACAAGCAATGAAAATAAAATTGTAATTCCAATTTATGGCTAGATGTTATGAAAGATAAAATGAAACTTATGGCGGATAACCAAGTTTGGGATGTTGTAGAATTGTCTGATGGAAAAAAAGCCATTGGTTGTAAATGGGTCTTTGAGACCAAGAAGGATTCATTAGATAATATTGAGCGCTATAAGATTCGACTTGTTGCCAAAAGGTTTACTCAAAGGGAAGGAGTTGACTACATGAAAATCTTTTCTTTTGTTTCAAAGAAAGACTCTTTCCATATCATTATAGCATTGGTAGTGCACTTTGACATGAAATTACATAAATGGATATGAAAACAGTCATCCTTAATGGAGATTTGGAAGAAGAGGTCTATATGGGACAATTCGAAGGGTTCATCTCAATTGCTGGTAAGGAGTTAGTTTGCAAGCTTAAGAGAGTAATGTATGGTCTTAACCAGACTTTTCGACAATGGTATTTAAAGTTTCACAATGTGATTTTTTCATTTGGATTCATTGAGAATATTTCTTATCAATGTATATAGCACAAGGTTAGTGGGAGTAAGATCATATTTCTCATCTTATATGTGGATGACGTTTTGCTGCAACAAATGACTTGGGATTGTTACATGAGGTGAAACAATTTCTCTTTAAACATTTTGATATAAAAGATATGGCGACGCATCTTATGTCATTGGCATAAAGATTCATAGAGATAAACATAAAAGAATTTTAGATTTATCTTAGAAAACCTATATTAATAAATTTTTTGAGAGGTTTAAAATGCAAAATTGTTCACTAAGTGTTGCACCTATTGTGAAAGGTGACAAATTCTGCTTATTAGATCAATGTCCTAAAATTGAACTTGAAAAAGAACAAATGCAAAATATTTCTTATGTTTCAACCGTTGAAAGCCTAATGTATGCTCAAGTCTATACAAGACCTGACATTATTATTTTTTTTTGCATATTAGGAAGATATCAAAGTAATCTAGGAATTATCCATTGAAGGGTTGCAAAAAAGATTTTAAGATATCTTCAAGGGATCAATGACTTCATACTTACATATAGAAGAACCGACAATTTAAAAATTATTGGATACTCAGATTCAAACTTAGTGGAATTTGTTGATTCTAGAAAATCAACTTCAGGATACATCTTTATGCTTGCGATGGAGCAGTATATTGGAAGAGTGCAAAACAATCACTAATAGTTACTTCTACCATAGAAGCCGAGTTTATTGCTTGTTTTAAGGCTACATCACATGGTGTTTGGTAAAGAATTTCATCTTTGGGTTTAAGATTATAGATTGTATCTTTAGGCCATTGAGAATATAGTGTGACAATTCAGTTGCTGTATTTATGGCTAAGAATAATAAAAAGAGGAGTGCTAGGGGGCCAGCAAGTTTTGTATTTTATAACCATCAATTGGCCATCAATAGTGTTTTTAATGGTGTGAGATTACATCCAATGGTGAGAGATCACTCACTTTTCTTTTGATGGTTAAGTGCTGGCCCCCTAGACTTTTCCTAATAGAAATAGTAGTCGAAGTAAGCACATCGACATTAAGTACTTAGCCATTAAAGGCCGAGTCAGGTCTAATGAGGTGCAGATAGAGCATATTAGTACTAATAAATAGATGATAGTTGATCCTTTGACAAAAAAGATGCCACTAGAATTGTTTAAAGATCATGTTAGTGGTATGGATTTATATTTTGTAACGTCACTTATATGATTTATGCTGTACTATATGACATATTTGGATATGGAATTTTTATTATTATTTGCTTTTCATTTATTTAGTATATATGCGTATACATGATTGAGAATGACAAATAAAATTTAGTGAAGGACGTAGAATAAGCATTGACCTTATTCATACAGAAATACCACATAAAGAGTTTATTCAATTAGGAGATGTTACATTATAATACATGGAAAGTAATACTCGATTAATGAGGATCTACTATTATGATTCGTGTAATATGTCTTAATTGTTTGAGCATAGTATATAACTATAGACTAGACGTAACAAATGTTGGACCAAGTGGGAGAATGTTAGAATTTTATTCTATGTATGGTCCAATTTATTACTATAAATATTAGTTTAAATGGTATTGTAATTATTAAAAAAATTTATCAATTAATTGTATTGGTAATTGATTTGCTCTCTGATGGAAAGAACATGACTATTCATAAAATATAATTTAGGTCCGGTTCCATCCCAATTTAATGGTTCGAGAATTAGAAGTCTCAAGTTTGGATTAAAAATATATGACAATAGCTGAAGGTACGTAAATTACTAGTTTTATGAAATAAGTAATAGATTTATCACAAACAAATTAAGGTTATGTGACATGCATTAAAACTTATTATCTTAAACTTTGGCCATTCGGATAATGTGGATTCATTAACTATCATTTTTGTTCCCTCAGAACAACAAAATGCTTCATTATCTTTGTTTAACACTTTGTCAACTCCAAGTCACTATCTTCTTATAGTAACACACACAAAGCACTCCGCTCATTCCCAAAAAGAGTAGTGATTGAGCCACACAATGGAGAAGAAGAACGTTGTGGTTGTGATGGTGTGTTTCATCGTCGCCATCCTCAGCATATTATCTGTTGCTTTAGCTTTAGCTGCTAAGGTTACCAGGTTCAAGGTCTCTGCTTAATCATTCCCTGAGATTCTTCTGCTATATATATGCCATGGATTTCATTATTAACAAATGTATCCTATTTGTGTTGTAAAAATGCATACATAAAAATGCATCAATATAATTATAGTCATGTCAATTACCCCAAATGTGTTTTGAATAGGTTCACATTGGTTGCTGCAATATTCCTTTTAGTGATTGGTGCTATCTTTAATGTACGACATAAGAAGAGCATATACATGTGCAGTGTTGTTAAACTTGGAGTATTTGCGATGGGTGGAATCTTAACTCTGGCAACTGTTTCAAATGGAATCGCCTAGCTATTATCTTATCTTGGCACAACAAAAAAGAGTGCCGGCAGCCCTTCGAGTGGCATAGCGACGGTACAACCACAGTTCACATGACTGATCCAATACCTTTCATTTTTCGCCAAGATAATAAACTTGGCATGCTGACTTAGTCCTTATGTTCTAGATAGTACTGGTTTTTAGTTGTCACAACGGTTTTTAAATTAAAATTATTTGTTAAGAAAGGTAAAACAAAAGAGAAAGTATAGGAAAACAATGCTTAGGTTTATTCATGTTTAGTGGGCCTGGAATATAGCTCATTGTTCACAATTGTTATTGTCTACCTAGCGGAATAGAAAACAAAAATTTTGTATTGGAGTAATGTTAACACTGTTGTTTACAAATTTTTTGTGCAAACAAACCTGTTACCCGATAAGTTTTGTAAATTGATCACGTTCACATGTTTTAGCAATATCTCTGTTACTTGGTCAAATTAATTTGCAACATTTTAACTTTTTTAGATAACTAACTAGGATACCAACCAACTTGAGCTAGCTTTCTAAATTTCAAAAAATGCGCACCACCGCGTCTTCCCCCGAAAAGAAACAGCCCAAAATCTAGGAAAGAAACATTCAGTAACCAACATAAAAAATTCATTCATTTACTCAGAAAAAAAAATCTGAAACATTATAAAAGAAACATCCATTTAACAGAAAATAAACATCTAAAAAATAGTTAAAGAAAAAATAAAAAAAAGAACGCACCCTGACAAGAAACATCTCGAAACCTAAGAAAGAAATATCCAGTAACCTTCATAAAAAATCATGGAAAGAAACATCCGAAATCTTGTAAAAGAAACATCCATTTAGAGAAACATCTATTTACTAGGAAAAAACATCCAAAAAAACAATGAAAGAAAAATTCAAAAAAAAAAGGAACGCACTGCAAGAGGGCACTATGATGCTGCGTTCGCAAGGGGTGGGCGCTACGGCAGTTGGCGGCACTGCGAATCACAAGGGAGGGTGCTGTGATGGTCTTGGGCGTGATGAATCACGAGGGGAAGGGCGCTGCGGCAATCGGCGTCACTGCAAAGAGCGAGGGCGGGCACTACAGCAAAGGAGGGCATTGAGGTGGTCCTGGGTGTAGCGAATCGTGCATGGGGCAAGGCGCTGTGGTGATCTTGGGGTGGCGAATTGCGAGGGAGGATGTTGCAGTGGTCGATGGCGCTATGAATCGCAATGGAGGGGGTTATGGTGGGAGAGGAAGTCAACAGGGTGAACAACGTGAACGAGAGTGGGAGAGGAAGGAGGGAGTGTGCAGTTGTTTTTTCCAATTTTAGGGTTAGGTTTAGGGGTATTTTTTTGTATTATTAGGCCTTTTTGTTGCACTCCGCACTGTAGTTGGCTAGAGTTGGCTAGTACCCTAACTAGTTCCCTAAACTGTGTGTTAAATTTGTAATCTGTATGTTGATCTCTAGAATTAGTGTAACTATGCAAGTGCTACTACAAAAGCAGTTCTATTTAGTGCAAAAAGTTAGCTTAGAGTATAAACACAAAAAACTTAAGAATATAAACAGAAATTAATCAAACTTATCATGAAAATTACTCATCCCAAGAGTTTAAACTAATAGGAGAAGGTAACATTAATGGTTATATCTCTAACACCCCCCGAGCAAGAGCCTCTTTTGAGTTTACTTGATTTTTGCATAGGCTTTCTTTTCTTCTTTTATTTTGTCTTATGCTATTTTTTCACTTTTGGGATTCGTCAAGGATCGAACTTTAGACCTTTCAGACATAAAACTCTGATACCATATCAAAAAATTACCCATCTCAAAAGTTTAAACTGATAGGAGAAGATAGCATTAATGGTTATATCTCTAACAAATTTTAATATTTCTCCCATAGAAGTTGCAAGGCATGAATATAAATTGCAAAAATAATAGCGGTGTAAATTAAACTGCTACAAGGAAGGATCATTTTTCCCTGCCTTTCATTGATCAAATACTTGAGAGGTTAGCTGGTCATGCATTTTATTGCTTTCTAGATGGATACTCTGAATATAACCAAATTGCAGTGGACCCTCAAGATTAAGAAAAGACAGCATTCACATGCCCCTTTGGAGTATTTACCTACAAAAAAATGCCTTTTGGACTTTGCAATGCTCTAGCAACTTTTCAGAGGTGTATGTTTTCAATTTTTTCTGATATGGTTGAAAAGTTTATTGAGGTATTTTATGGATGACTTTTCTGTTTTTGGTAATTCTTTTGAATCATGCCTTAAGCATTTATCTCTTGTCTTGAAACGGTGTCAAGAATCAAACTTTATTTTAAATTGAAAAAAATGTCATTTTATGGTTACAGAAGGTATTGTTCTTGGACACCGGATTTCAAGTAAGGGAATTGAGGTTGATAGAGAAAAGGTGGAGGTAATTGAAAAATTACCACCACCAACTAATGTTAAAGCAATTAGGAGTTTCTTGGGTCATGCAGGATTTTATAGAAGATTTATAAAGGATTTTTCTAAAATTGCTAAACCTCTAAGCAACCTGTTGGTTGCTGATGTTCCTTTTGTCTTTGATTCTGGTTGTTTGCATGCTTTTGAAACTCTGAAAGCAAACTTTACCTCTGCTCCCATTATAGCTCCCCCTGACTGGAATCTACCATTTGAATTAATGTGTGATGCTAGTGACTTTGCCATAGGAGCTATTTTAGGACAGAGGCATGGTAAGCTTGTACATGTCATTTACTATGCCAGTCGTGTGTTAAATGATGCCCAAAAGAATTACACAACTATAGAAAAGGAATTATTAGCTGTTGTGTATGCTGTTGATAAGTTTAGGTCCTATTTACTTGGTTCTAAGGTTATTATTTATATTGATCATGCTGCTTTGAAGTACCTTCTAACCAAACAGGATTCTAAACCAAGATTAATCAGATGGGTGTTGCTCCTTTAGGAGTTTGATATTGAGATAAAAGACAGGAAAGGGTCAGAGAATCAAGTAGCTGACCATCTTTCTAGAATTGAGCCTGAAGCAGGAGTACAACCACCCACAGCTGTGATTGAGACGTTTCCGGATGAGCAATTATTCCTCATTCAGCAGGCTCAATGGTTTGCAGCATTGCAAATTATAAGGCCATGAATTTTATCCTAAGGGAGTACAATAGGCAACAAGTGAAGAAGCTATTGACTGATGCAAAGTACTACATTTGGGAGGAACCATACCTTTTTAAAAGGTGTTTAGATGGAGTCATCCGGAGGTGTGTCCCAGATGAAGAAAAGCAGCAGATTCTTTGGCACTGTCATGGTTCTGAGTATGGAGGCCACTTTGGTGGTGAAAGGACAGCTACAAAGGTCCTTCAGAACGGGTTTTACTGGCCGACTCTCTTTAGAGACTCAAGTGCATTTGTAAAGCACTGTGACAGATGTGAAAAAGCCATGAATCTCCCTGCCAACCATGAAATGCCACAGCAGGAGATTCTTGAGGTTGAGTTGTTTGATGTGTGGGGTATTGATTTCATGGGACCTTTCCAACCCTCACATTCAAACAACTATATTCTAGTGGCAGTTGACTATGTGTCTAAGTGGGTGGAAGCTGTGGCTTTGCCCACCAATAATGCCAAAGTGGTAATGAGCTTTCTTCAGAGATATATCTTTAGCCGATTTGGTGTTCCAAGGACACTCATTAGTGATGGAGGAAGCCATTTCTGCAACAGACAGTTGGACTCTCTTCTATAGAGATATGGAGTCTGTTATAAAGTGGCAACCCCCTATCACCCTCAGACAAGTGGACAGATTGAAGTTTCCAATAGGAAACTTAAGAGGATTCTAGAGAAGACCGTCAGTGTTTCAAGAAAGGACTGGTCTAGGAAGCTTGATGATGCTCTCTGGGCAAACCAGACAGCGTACAAGACTTCCATTGGCATGTCCCCTTATCAGTTGGTCTATGGCAAAGCCTGTCACTTGCCAATTGAGCTGGAGCATAAAGCTTACTGGGTAATCCGATATCTGAACCTTGATTTAGAAGCTGCAGGAATTAAGCGAATGCCTCAGTTGAATGAGCTTAATGAATTCAGATATTCAGCCTATGAGAATGCCAAGCTCTATAAGGAGAGAACAAAGCTACTGCATGACAAGAAGATTGCCATCAGAGTCTTTGAGCCAGGACAAAGAGTGCTTCTGTATAATTCAAGGCTCAAATTCTTTCCCGGGAAGCTGAAATCCCAGTGGTCAGGACAATTTGTGGTTACCAGAGCTTCACCATATGATCATGTGGAAATACAGAAAGATAATTCTGACAGGAAATTTACAGTGAATGGCCAGAGGTTGAAGCACTATCTTGGAGGCGAGATTAATCTCCAGAAGTCCACTCATCTGCTGAACTAGCAGAACTGACCGTCAAGCTAGTGACGTTAAAGAAGAACTTGTCGGGAGGCAACCTGATAATTTCATATCCTTAGTTATTTTTTGTAGTAGTAGTTTTCTTACTTATATTTTTTATTGATTTCTTACTAATTTTCAGATCATGCAGCTATTTTAGAACAGGAACCGGAAAAAAAAAAGAAGAGAGAGAAGAGCACCCGACGCGTACGCGTCAGATGGGTGTGCATGAAAAATAAAAATGCACAGAGTGTTGCGCGGGAGTGGCGCAAGAATTATGCCTTTCGCACAAACAAGCCCACGCGTGCGTGTCATTCGTGATTTTGGCATTCCACGCGTATGCGTCATCGACGCTACGCATGACCTAAAAAATCGACGTAAATAAATGTTTTGGCAGAGAGTTGTGCTGGTTTGGGGCTGGAAGTGTGCTAGAGGCACAAATTTGATCACGTGTACGCGTCACTGACGCGTGCGCTTCATTTGCACAAATGGCCATTGATGAGCGGATAATTTATACGCTTTTTGGCATTGTTTTTAGTATGTTTTTAGTATGTTTTAGTTAGTTTTTATTAT
>NC_029776.3:16930671-16930923 GCF_000817695.3 Arachis duranensis
TCAAAAATCTGATTCAGAGGCTGAAAAGGACTGCAGATGCTGTTGGATTCTGACCTCCCTACACTCGAAGTGAATTTTCTGGAGCTACAGAAGCCCATTCAGCGCGCTCTTAATTGCGTTGGAAAGTAGACATCCTGAGCTTTCCAGCAATATATAATAGTCCATACTTTACCCGAGATTTGATGGCCCAAACAGGTGTTCCAAGTCAGCTCAAGAATTCTGGCGTAAAACGCCGGAACTGGCACAAGAATG
>NC_029776.3:16931175-16931451 GCF_000817695.3 Arachis duranensis
CTTTTATGATTGAACCCTCTTTGGGAGGCTGGCCATTCGGCCATGCCTAGACCTTGTTCTTATGTATTTTCAACGGTGGAGTTTCTACACACCATAGATTAAGGTGTGGAGCTCTGCTGTACATCGAGTATCAATGCAATTACTATTGTTATTCTATTCAATTCGGCTTATTCTTGTTCTAAGATATCACTTGTCCCCCAACTTGATGAATGTGATGATCCGTGACACTCATCATCATTCTCACCTATGAACGTGTGCCTGACAACCACCTCCGTT
>NC_029776.3:16931772-16933237 GCF_000817695.3 Arachis duranensis
AGACTGTAGCCATTGACAACGGTGATTCCCAACATACATCTTGCCATGGAAAGGAGTAAGAAGGATTGGATGAAGACAGTAGAAAAGCAGAGAGACAGAAGGGACAAAGCATCTCCATACACTTATCTGAAATTCTCACCAATGAATTACATAAGTATCTCTATCTTTATTCATCTTTTAATCATAAATCATCCATAACCATTTGAATCTGCCTGACTGAGATTTACAAGATGACCATAGCTTGCTTTATACCAACAATCTCCGTGGGATCGACCCTTACTCGCGTAAGGTTTATTACTTGGACGACCCAGTGCACTTGCTGGTTAGTTGTGAGAAGTTGTGATAAAGAGTTGAGATTGCAATTGAGCGTACCATGTTGATGGTGCCATTGATGATCATAATTTCGTGCACCAAGTTTTTGGCGCCATTGCCAGGGATTGTTTGAGTTTGGACAACTGACGGTTCATGTTGTTGCTTAGATTAGGTATTTTTCTTCAGAATTTTTAAGAATGAATTCTAGAGTTTCAAGGTGATGTTTTCATCATCACCAAAGCTGATTGATTCTCATCAATTTAGCTCTTGAATGTAATGTCCTGCTGACGCTTGGCTAGCCATGTCTAATTCCTTTAGACTAAAGCTTTAGACTAACATTGCATGATTCCTGGAATTCTTATTAAAAATTTTGAATCTCTTTATTTTCTTCTCCATATAATTTTCAAAAAACCAAAAAAATTACAAAATCATAAAAATAAAAAATATTTTTATGTTTCTTGTTTGAGTCTAGTGTCTCATTTTAAGTTTGGTGTCAATTGCATGTTTCTATTCTTCTTGCATTTTTCGAATTCAATCATGTGTCTTCATTGATCTTCAAGTTGTTCTTGATGATTTCCTTGCTCTGATCTTTAAATTCTCTTATCTTGAGTGTTTTGTTGTTTCTCACATGCATTCTCAATTTGTTAGTGTTAATAGTATACAAACTTCTAAGTTTGGTGTCTTGCATGCATTGTTTATTTGATTTTAGTTGCATTTTGATTATTCCTCATCATTAAAAATTCAAAAAATATTTTAATTTGTGTCTTTTCAAGTCAATAATACAGAGAATTGAAGATTCAAAACATACAGTAGAGGAATTACACAGAAAAAGCTGGGCGTTCAAAACGCCCAGTGAAGAAGGAAAACTGGCATTTAAACGCCAGGCAGGGTACCTGGCTGGGCGTTTAACGCCCAAAAGGGTAGCATTTTGGGCGTTAAACGCCAGAATATATACCATTCTGGGCGTTTAACGCCAGGATGGCACAAGAGGGAAGATTTTGTTTTCAATTCAATTTTTTTTTAGTTTTCAAAATTTTTCAAAATCAAATCTTTTTCAAATCATATCTTTTCAATCATATATTTTCAAAATCAATTTCTTTCCATTTTCAAAGATACTTGCCAACAATTAATGATTTGATTCAACATTTCAAGT
>NC_029776.3:16933417-16934957 GCF_000817695.3 Arachis duranensis
AATATTTTTTTAAAACCATAACTTTTCAATCATATCTTATTAATCACATCTTTTTCAAAATAGTTTTCAATCATATCTTTTTTATTTCTAATTTCAAAGTCTTTTTCAAAAATCACTTTATTTCTTTCCCAATCATATTTTTCGAAAATCATTCTTCAATTTTTCAAAATGTTTTTAAAATCTTTTTAAATTTGTTTTTGAAAATTTCTTCCCCTCTTCTCACATCCTTCTATTTATGGACTAACACTCCTCCTCAATGCACAATTCGAACTTTATCTCTCTTGATAAGTTCGAATTCGTCTACCTCCTCCTTCTATTCTTCTTTTCCTCTGACACTTCAAGGAATCTCTATACTGCGACATAGAGGATTCCATATTTTCTTGTTCTCTTCTCTTTCATATGAGCAGGAGCAAAGACAAAAGCATTCTTGTTGAGGCTGACCCTGAACCTGAAAGGACCTTGAAGCGAAAGCTAAGAGAAGCTAAAACA
The DNA here is from genome assembly GCF_000817695.3 of Arachis duranensis. Classification (NCBI taxonomy): domain Eukaryota; kingdom Viridiplantae; phylum Streptophyta; class Magnoliopsida; order Fabales; family Fabaceae; genus Arachis; species Arachis duranensis. Next base: position 16,933,907 of record NC_029776.3, read on the forward strand.
CTACTCTCTGTAGAGGACCTAACAGAAATCTTCAAAGAAGAAGACATGGCAGCCGAAAACAACAACAATGCCAACAATGAGGTGCTGGGTGACTTTACTGCACCTACTCCCGACTTCTATGGGAGAAGCATCTCTATCCCTGCCATTGGAGCAAACAACTTTGAGCTTAAGCCTCAATTAGTTTCTCTAATGCAACAGAATTGCAAGTTCCATGGACTTCCATTGAAAGATCCTCATCAGTTTTTAGCTGAATTCTTACAAATCTGTGACACTGTCAAGACTAATGAGGTTGACCCTGAGGTCTACAGACTTATGCTATTCCCTTTTGCTGTAAGAGACAGAGCTAGGATATGGTTGGACTCACAACCTAAAGAAAGTCTGAACTCTTGGAAAAAGCTAGTCAATGCCTTCTTGGCAAAGTTCTTTCCACCTTAAAAATTGAGTAAGCTTAGAGTGGAAGTCCAAACCTTCAGACAGAAGGAAGGTGAATCCCTCTATGAAACTTGGGAAAGATACAAACAATTGATCAGAAAGTGTCCCTCTGACATGCTTTCTGAATGGAGCATCATAGGTATCTTCTATGATGGTCTGTCTGAACTGTCCAAGATGTCATTGGATAGCTCTGCTGGAGGATCTCTTCATCTGAAGAAAACCCTTGCAGAAGCTCAAGAACTCATTGAAATGGTTGCAAATAACCAATTCATTTACACTTCTGAAAGGAATCCTGTGAACAATGGGACGAATCAGAAGAAAGGAGTTCTTGAGATTGATACTCTGAATGCCATATTGGCTCAAAACAAAATATTGACTCAGCAAGTCAATATAATTTCTCAAAGTCTGTCTGGAATGCAAGATGCACCAGGCAGTACTAAGGACGCTTCATCTGAAGAAGAAGCTTATGATCCTGAGAATCCTTCAATGGAAGAGGTGAATTACATGGGAGAATCCTATGGAAACACCTATAATCCTTCATGGAAAAATCATCCAAATCTCTCATGGAAGGTCAACAGAGACCTCAACAAGGTTTCAACAACAATAATGGTGGAAGAAA
>NC_029776.3:16935015-16936994 GCF_000817695.3 Arachis duranensis
TTAGCAACCATGGTCTCTGATCTAATCAAAACCACTCAAAGTTTCATGAATGAAACAAAGTCTTCCATTAGGAATTTGGAGGCACAAGTGGGACAGTTGAGCAAGAAAATTATTGAACTCCCTCCTAGTACTCTTCCAAGCAATACAGAAGAGAATCCAAAAGGAGAATGCAAGGCCATTAACATGACCCACATGGCCGAACTTAGAGAGGAGGAAGATGCAGTGATCGCCACTGAGGAAGACCTCAATGGACGTCCACTGGCTTCCAATGAGTTCCCTAATGAGGAACCATGGGAATCTGAGGCTCATAATGAGACCATAGAGATTCCATTGGATTTACTTCTGCCATTCATGAGCTCTGATGAGTATTTTTCCTCTAAAGAGGACGAAGATGCCACTGAAGAGCAAGTTGCTAAGTACCTTGGAGCAATCATAAAGCTAAATGACAAGTTATTTGGTAATGAGACTTGAGAGGATGAACCCCCTTTGCTCACCAAAGAACTGGATGACTTGACTAGGCAGAGATTACCTCAAAAGAGACAAGACCCTGGGAAGTTCTCAATACCTTGTACCATAGGTACTATGACCTTTGAGAAGGCTCTGTGTGACCTAGGGTCAAGCATAAACCTCATGCCTCTCTCTGTAATGGAGAAGCTAGGGATCTTTGAGGTGCAAGCTGCAAGAATCTCACTAGAGATGGCAGACAATTCTAGAAAATAAGCTTATGGACTTGTAGAGGATGTTCTGGTAAAGGTTGAAGATCATTACATCCCTGCTGATTTCATAGTCCTAGAGACTGGGAAGTGCATGGATGAATACATCATCCTTGGCAGACCCTTCCTAGCCACAACAAAGGCTGTGATTGAGGTTGACAGAGGAGAATCGATCATTCAAGTGAATAAAGAATCCTTTGTGTTTAAGGCTCAATGATACCCCTCTGTAACCATGGAGAGGAAGCATGAAGAGCTTCCCTCAAAACAGAGTCAAACAGAGCCCCCACAGTCAAACTCTAAATTTGGTGTTGGGAGGCCACAACCAACTTCTAAGTTTGGTGTTGAATCCCCACATTCAAACTCTAAGTTTGGTGTTGGGAGGATCCAACATTGCTCTGAGTATCTGTGAGGCTCAATGAGAGCCCACTGTCAAGCTATTGACATTAAAGAAGCGCTTGTTGGGAGGCAACCCAATGTTATATTTATCTATTTCCCTTTGCTATTTTATGTTTTCTATAGGTTGATGATCATATGAAGTCACAAAATCAATTGAAAAAGCAAAAACAAAATGAAAAATAGAAAGAAAAATAGCACACTCTAGAGGAAAACTTGCTGGCGTTTAAACGCCAGTGAAGACAGCAAATGGGCGTTTAACGCCCAGTCTGGCACCATTCTAGGCGTTTAACGCCAGAAAGGGGCACCAGACTGGCGTTTAACGCCAGGAATGGGCAAGAAGCTGGCATTAAATGCCAGAAATGGGCACCAGCCCGGCGTTTAACGCCAGGATTGGCAGAAGGAGCATTTTTGCTCGCCACTTGGTGCAGGGATGAATTATCCTTGACACCTCAGGATCTGTGGACCCCACAGGATCCCCACCTACCCCACCACTCTCTCTCTTCTTCACCATTTCACCAATCACCTCAACACCTCTTCCCCAAAAACCCCTCGCCTATCAAATCCTACCATTCTCTTCACCACTCACATCCATCCTTCATAAAACCCCACCAACCTTACCATTCAAATTCAAACCACTTTCCCTCCCAAACCCACCCATACATGACCGAACCCTACCATTCTCTCCACCCCTATATAAACCCATCTTCACCATCTCATTTTCACACAACCTAAACACTACTTCTCCCACTTGGCCGAACCACAAAGCCCCATCCATCTCCTCTATTTCTTCTTCTTCTACTCTCTTCTTTCTTCTTTTGCTCGAGGACGAGCAAACCTTCTAAGTTTGGTGTGGTAAAAGCATTGCTTTTT
>NC_029776.3:16937012-16938843 GCF_000817695.3 Arachis duranensis
AAGAAGAGGTTGGGAAGTTCTTACCAACCCCATTCAACAAGTCGGGATCTTAATGGTTCAAGAGTTCTATGCCAATGCATGGATCACCAAGAACCATGATCAAAGTGTGAACCCAGACCCAAAGAATTGGCTTACAATGGTTCGGGGAAAATGCTTAGATTTTAGTTCGGAAAATGTAAGGTTGGCATTCAACTTGCCCATGATGCAAGGAGATGAACACCCTTACACTAGAAGGGTCAACTTTAATCAAAGGTTGGACCAAGTCCTCATAGACATTTGTGAAGATGGCGCTCAATGGAAGAGAGATTCAAGAGGGAAGCCGGTTCAACTGAGAAGGCATGACCTCAAGCCCGTGGCTAGGGGATGGTTGGAGTTTATCCAACGTTCAATAATTTCCACTAGCAACCGGTCCGAAGTTACTATAGACCGGGCTATCATGATTGCAGAAGAAGTAGAAGTTCATGAGGTTATAGCCCAAGAACTTTATAAGGTGGCGGACAAGTCCTCTACCTTGGCAAGGTTAGCCTTCCCTCATCTCATTTGTCACCTCTGTTATTCAGTTGGAATTAACATAGAAGGAGACATTCTCATTGATGAGGACAAGCCCATCACTAAGAAAAGGATGGAGCAAACAAGAGATCCCACTCATCATGAAATCCCTGAGATGCCTCAAGGGATGCACTTTCCTCCACAAAACTACTGGGATCAAATCAACAACTCCCTGGGAGAATTGAGTTCCAACATGGGACAACTAAGGGTGGAGCACCAAGAACATTCCATCCTCCTCCATGAAATTAGAGAAGATCAAAGAATCACGAGAGAGGAGCAACAAAGGCAAGGAAGAATTAGTGCCAATGAGTGCACACTTCAAAAACCAATTTAAATCCGGGAGTAGAATCCCGAGTCATCTCCCAAGAATTAGTGCCAATGAGTGCACAATTTCGGTTGTAAAGGCAAAAGAGATTTATGTTTGTGTCTTATGATCATTAGTGTCTTAGCGTCTATGCCTTAAAGTTATGAATGTCCTATGAATCCATCACCTTTCTTAAATGAAAAATGTTCTTAATTAAAAAAGAGAAGAATTGCATGAATTAAGAATTTTATAACAGATTAATTATTTTGATGTGGTGGTAATACTTTTGGTTTCTATATGTATATTTGAACAGTGCATATGTCTTTTGAATTTGTGGTTCATGAATGTTGGCTCTTGAAAGAATGATGAAAAAGGAGACATGTTACTGAGGATCTGAAAAATCATAAAAATGATTCTTGAAGCAAGAAAAAGTAGTGAATATAAAAANNNATTCTTGAAGCAAGAAAAAGCAGTGAATACAAAAAAAAAAGGAAAAAGAAAAAGAACAAAAATAAAGTCGTGATCCAAGGCAAAAAGAGTGTGTTTAAGAACCCTGGACACCTCTAATTGGGGACTCTAGCAAAGCTGAGTCACAATCTGAAAAGGTTCACCCAGTTATGTGTCTGTGGCATGTATGTATCCGGTGGTAATACTGGAAGACAAAGTGCTTTGGGCCACGGCAAAGACTCATAAAGTAGCTGTGCTCAAGAATCATCATACTTAACTAGGAGAATCAATGACACTATCTGGATTCTGAGTTCCTATAGAAGCCAATCATTCTGAATTTCAAAGGATAGAGTGAGATGCCAAAACTGTTCAGAGCCAAAAAGATAAAAGCCCCGCTCATCTAATTAATACTGATCTTCATAGATGTTTTTGGAATTCATTGCATATTCTCTTCTTTTTATCATATTTGATTTTCAGTTGCTTGGGGACAAGCAACAATTTAAGTTTGGTGTTGTGATGAGCGGATAATTT
>NC_029776.3:16939685-16947359 GCF_000817695.3 Arachis duranensis
CCTGATTGAGAACCGACAGATGATTAGCCGTGCCGTGACAGGGTGTGTTGAACATTTTCACTGAGAGGACGGCACTGTAGCCATTGACAATGGTGAAGCCCAACATACATCTTGCCATGGAAAGGAGTAAGAAGGATTGGATGAAGACAGTAGGAAAGCAGAGAGACGGAAGGGACAAAGCATCTCCATATGCTTATCTAAAATTCTCACCAATGAATTACATAAGTATCTCTATCTTTATTCATCTTTTAATCATAAATCATCCATAACCATTTGAATCTGCCTGACTGAGATTTACAAGATGCCCATAGCTTACTTCATACCAACAATCTCCGTGGGATCGACCCTTACTCGTGTAAGGTTTATTACTTGGACGACCCAGTACACTTGCTGGTTAGTTGTGCGAAGTTGTGATAAAGAGTTGAGATTGCAATTGAGCGTACCATGTTGATGGCGCCATTGATGATCACAATTTCATGCACCAGCCATCCACGCTTGCGCGTGCATGACGCGCACGCGTCGTATGAAAATATTGGTTCCCAAGCCATGCGAACAGAGAGTTGTGCGTGCACGCGGCTGGTTTCGCGCGAATCACACAAAACCCAGGGCACACGTACGTGTGCCTGACGCTTACGCGTCATTAAGAAAATTTCGTGACCCACGTGTACGCGTGCTGCACGCATACGCGTCGCCTGCTCCGCACAACTACACTAGTTCGCTGCCCAGTTTTAATTTTCTTTCCCCCTCTCCCAATCATAATTCTCTCTTGTTCTTTTATCCTTTTCTTTTTCTTTCATCATAATATTTGTCTCTTTCTATTTTAAGTTCTTCTTTACTTGAGGACAAGCAACCCTTTAAGTTTGGTGTTGACGCTTCGCTTAAGGCTTTTCTGTTTATTCTTATGGTACCAAAAGGGAGGCGAATCATCTTCACTGAGGAGCACAACATGAAGAATAAAGTGACCGCTAGGATAACTAAGGTGGTTGAGTTCCTTTCATATTTTTTTTTATTCCTCCCCTCTTTTTCTATGTTATGTTTCGATTTTCTGCTTTTTTGCTTTGTCTGTTGCATGATCCTTTATTAGTGAGAATCCTAGGTCTAGTTTAGTTTTCCCTTAAATGCTTTAAATTTGAAAATATGTCTCATGTATTACCCACTGAGCTTGAAATCAAATAAAAAATACAAAAGTGATGTATTGCATGAGAAATTAAGTTAATTTTAAGAGTAGTCTTATTTACTTAAATGTGGTGGTATTTTCTGCGATTCTGAATGCATGACATAAACAGTGCATATTTAAAATTGAATCAAAGAATGTCGATGTAGAAGGAACAGGAATTTAGAGAATTATTATGATTTCTCTGAAATTAATAAAAGTTTAATCCTTGAAGCAAAAGAAACAACAAAAGAAAAATAAAAGCAAGGTCCAAGGCTCTGAGTATCAATGACTAGGGAGGTCAGACATGATTAAAAGCTCAAAGAGTTGTTTCCCTAAGTCACATGCTTGTGGTGTTCTTGTGTCAAGTAATCCTTGAGACAAAATATTTAGAGTCGAGATCAATTGTAGAGAACGCCAAAGGCTTTGAGCACCACTGTCTGGGAGTAATTAAAAAAATAAAAGAAAAAATTTATAATAATGAAAATATTTAGAACTTAAAGAGAGTTCCCCAGTTAAGTGCTTGTGGTGCTTCTGTATCAAGTAAAGCTTGAGACAAAACATTTAAAGTTAGCTAGGCTCAAAGTGCAAAGCACCAAAGAAAAATTGCTATGTTCAAAGATTAAATTGTGTTACAAAAGATCAGAGAATTCATAATATTATCTGAATTCTAATTCCAGATGACAGTAACATTCTTCTGATTCAAAGGAGAGTGAGATGCCAAAACTATTCACGATTGCAGTTGTAAACCCCACTATAAGAAGAGACATGAGCTTAATCGAACTCTCTTCTCATGTAAATTCACATCCTAAGCTTATCTTAGTTTTGGTTGTTTGAGGACAAGCAACAATTCAAGTTTGGTGTTGTGATGCGTGAGCATCTTTCCTATCTTTTTCTAGTGAATTTGCATCTAATTAGTTGAGTTTAATAAAGAATTAAATATCTTTTAGCCAATATGGATACTACTTTGAGTCTTTTGCAATTTTGTTTATTTTAGGTAGCATTCGGCTGGATTTAATGGAGTTTCTGCAGCACAAGAATCAAAAGAGATGGCAGTGAGGAGCGACGCGTACGCGTGACTGACGCTTGCGCGTGATTTGGGGCTTTCCATGGCAACGCGTGCGCGTGACTGACGCATACGCGTGATTTGAAGAATTTCACAGCGATGCGTGCGCGTGCGACGCGTCCGCGTGACTTGCGAAGAAGACCAGCGACGCATACGCATGACATGCGCCACGTGCAGAAAACGCAGAAAAATATTGGGGGCAATTTCTGGGCTGTTTTGACCCAGTTTTTAGCCCAGAAAACACAAATTAGAAGCTGCAGAATGGACAAAACATGTGGTCCCCACCCATTAACTAAAGACCTGCTGATTATTCTGATTTAAATTCAAATCTTATTTTTTTAGGAAAATATATTATTTTTAATTTTAGATAATTAGATTTTAAATTAATTAGGATTCATTATAAAAAGGGGATTCCATTAGGGAATTGGAGAGGAATTTTATATGCCATCAGATTGAAACTCTGTATATTTTATCACAATCCTAGTTTTTCTCTGAACCATGAGCAACTAATCCTCCATTGTTAAGGTTTGGAGCTCTGTCTATTTGTATGGATTGATTTTATTGCTTTTTCTATTTTAATTCATGTGTGAATTTATAATTTAAGAATTGTTTTCGCTCTTTATCTTATGAATTTGGGTGAAACGGAAGTATGACCCTTTTTCTATTTGAGTTCTTGTAAAATTTAGAAAAACTCTTTACTTGAACAATAGCTTGAAAACATATTCTCCTAAATTTTAATTATTTGGATTTAACGGGATACGTAACATATAATCCTCTTATTTTTGGGTAGTTAGAATTTTTGTGGCATATAAACTAGAATTTGAACTTCACCCTCTAATTGGAATTAATTGACCAAGGCATTGGCAGTCGATGAATTTTAGAGGAGACTAGAAAGGTCTAAGGAATTAGGGTCTAGTCACATATAGTTTGCCATAAATTAAATCCTACATGATTAAAATAGTTTGTAAGAAAAGTTAATTCGGAAAAATAGATAACTCTGAAGTCTTAACTGTTTCTCCAATATTTTATTTACAACTTATTTACCTGCGTGCCTGCCTTCTGATATTTTCAATTTAAACATTTTGAATATCTCAAAACCATTTTCTGCTTGCCTAATTAAGTAAATCATTTAACTATTGTTGCTTGATCCATCAATCCTCGTGGGATCAATCCTCACTCACCTGAGGTATTACTTGGTACGACCCGGTACACTTACCGGTTAATTTGTGGTTGTTAAAATACCACACCAACGTGTTACCTGATATGTCAGCATGTTATCTGCTGCTTATCGATTGTAGGGACTGGATTGAATAAATATGAAGGTGGATGGAGACCGATTTATATTTTTATAATTTTTAGGGGGTACAATGTCTATCAAATAAATAGTTAAGGATAAAAAATGACTTTTACTCATACTTTAAAAACAATAAAAAGTGACAAGTGCAAAAGTTTCAGTAAAATTTGATTTACTTTTTTAGCTTAATAAATAAAAATAATTTTGATCAAATACTAAAATCAAATAGCATTTTTGTTCTACCACATTAGAAAAATTAGTTTAAAATACACATATTCTAAATCTCCGACCATGTACCCAAAAAAAAGATACTTCATTGAATGAGAGTTAAAATGGAAAATTGTTCAGGTTCTGTTTTGGGGTAGCTTTTGAGACTGCTAGAGCTATGTATTAAATACATCAAGTGTCTTATTTTTTAAATTTATTGAGAGAAATTTATTTTAATATGTACGGTAAGTGTAAAAAGATTATATATGTTTAATTACGTGAGGTTACGTTCTTAAAAAAACTTTTTTAATGTGAGTTTTGTCTTAATAAAAGTATTCACAGTACAACATGACAATAACTATGAGCAAGTAAAAAATATCAAGTAAAACAATAACAAAAATACATCAAAATATTAATATGAAATTTTTTTTAATGTGAGAGATAAAAATTATGAGTCGTCTAAATCAATAAAATAGTTTCATTATAATCAAATAAAGCACAAGAGGATCTCAAATAAAACATAAATCTTGCATACAACTAGCCAAAATACTAAAGCACCAAAACTTACAAATGAAAAGCTAAAAGATGAAAAATACCCAAAAATTAGAGCTGTTGTGCGAAACTAATTTTTTCCACTATAGACCTCCAATCAACATTTCTATTGTCCAAAATAAAAAATAAAATGAGGTAAATCTACGGTCTGAATTTCAAACTGATTCAACAGCGAACAAATGAAAAACTATTGTCCAAAAATTATTACTCTGCATAAAAATAAAAATTCTGTTTTTTTCTCTTGTTTATCACTTTTGTAACTATTCTGTCTTCCTCAATTATCCTAAAATTCTTATTAGGTTAATAACACAAGAGTGTGAAGAGACACCTCTAAAAATTGAGTTTAAATTTTACATAGAAGAAAAATAAGTCCAACAATTAATCAATAAAAAAATAGATATATTATTGAACGATTTTATAAGTATATTAAAATTAAACTCTATTAAAATTTAATAATATTTTTATATAATAAAAATATTTTAATAATTAAATTCAACTAATTTGATCTAATAATTTATTAAATATAAAAAAATTAATTAAAAAAAATACGTAACAAAAAAATATTTGATTAAATTTAATTATAAAAATAACTTGTTTACCTTACATTTTTCAAGAACAAATACATTTAGATCTAGAGTGAAAAATTATCTAAAATCTGAGTGCATCGCGTCACCAACCACTGATGCTATGATGCACCATAAGCCATGAATAGAAGTCCCGATGTATGATGAGTGAGCCTTTTTTTTATTTGGGTAAAAAATCGGGGTCTAAACCCAAAAGAAAATTATAAAATAAAAATAAGTCTGGGTAAGGTTGTCTTTCTATAGTCATTATCTAGGATTAACCTAAGATTACAAAGAGGACTATCAATAAATTGACAACCTGATGATGATTTTAATTTTGAGGAGTGAGCTCTGATATGCCATGTTTGCCATGGAAGGGTACACAACTACATACATAATTTTGAAGAACGAAAAAATGCATGACGTGCATTAAAATATATATTTATCTATTTTTATTATATAAAATTTGATATCAATTTTTATATTAAATTTAAGAAATGTTTTTTTTTATAATAGTGCCATGTCATCGGTAACTTAATTATTTGACAAAATTTTAAAATTAACTCATATTTTTTAATAAAATATTTTTAAAAAATTAAAAAAATTTATTTATTATTATTCAATTAAAATATAAATTACTAATTAAATACAATAAATACATTTTAAATGTATCATAATAATAATAATTATAAAAATTTTTAATTACAAATGTTACAATTTTATGACATATATATATTAAAATTTTGATTATTGTATCTTTAATCTACTTATACATGTTACATAAGACTTTTATTATTCTTTNATATATTTTTAATATAAAATCATTTAAATTTAACATTAATTCATATATTATCTAATTAATCTCTAAATAATATAATATTTATTAATTTAATTTTGATGCACTGTACTGTCAATATAAAATAGTTTTATATGTGCATTCAATTACGTAACATCACATTAGCAAAAATAACTGTCTTTAACATTAATCGCATAAAAAATTATCCAAAAAAACAAATATAATTAACCTAGTAATACATAAAAATTAAATTCAATACTTATTAGAATACATTATATAGCATAATTAAACCCTCATTTTAAACATTGGCCGTCTGGTGCATGCGGATTTATTAACTCGCATTCTTGTTCCCTCAAAACAACAAAAAGCTTCTCTCGCATTGTTTAACATTTTGTCAAAATATAAGTCACTATCCTCTTTCGGTCCTTCTTCTTCTTCTTCTTCTATATATAGCTAACTTAACCTCAAACAATGGCATACACACAAAGCACTCAACTCATCCCAAGAAAAGTAGTGACTGATTCATAAAATGGAGAAGAAGAATGTTGTGGTTGTGGCGGTGTCCTCTGTCGTTGCCATCTTCGGCATCTTATCTGCTGCTTTAGCTTTCGGTGCTGAGGTTACCAGGGTCAAGGTCTCCACTTAATCATTCCGCGACATCTCTCTTTCTCTGTCTTCTTTGTGATCTCTGCTATGTCTTCATTAATAACAGTTACTGTGGAATTTTCGCTCTGCAGGCTTCTGAAGTTGTGATGATTAGTGCTGAATACTGCATATATCTCGGGGATCGAAGTAGTCCGGCTTCGGGTCTTGCTGTAGGTGCAGTGGTGGCTCTTGTGATAGCACAGATAACATTGAATGCTGCAAACGGGTGTTGGTGTTGTTGTTCCAGAAAACCTCCTCATGCCAAGCGGAGCTGTGTAGTTCTCTGCAGTATTTTGTCATGGTATGTTAATTTCATCACTTCATAGTTGTTTATTTGGCTCTGCTTCTGCCGTTTACTTCTTCTGTTGTCGATTATGCCTTATTTTTCGTATTCTCATTCTGCTTTTGATTTTCTAAAACATGTGATGGATTGCATGTGTAATGTGAAAGCATTCATACATTAAATTCCACTCTTAGCAAGTTAATCGAATGCATCAATCCAAATTTAACACCTGATTTATGTATAACTAACTACGCAGTTGGATCATATTCTAGATGTAATTATTGTTCTTTTCTTAAATATATTATGTTTCGGATACATACTACTCGATTTATGTATTTAATATTTTTTGGTCAACGTATTTAAGATGTTTAATAAATAGTTAAAATTATAATTTATTTACACATTACACATTTTAATAAATATTATATTTTATTAATTTAAATAAAAATAATCTAGGGTTTGACAAATGATATGTATTTGTTAATAAATTTATGAAAAAGATTTTGTTAAAGTATTATTCGATTTGAGTTTGCAATTTTTTTTTTTGAAAATATTAGAGACTAATATTTTTTGTACGAAAAACGAGAGACTCGACTATTGTTAGTTGAAATATAAGGCAAAAAGTAGAGACTAATAATCTTTTGCACATAAAAAAAAAGGAGAGTTGACTAATGTTAATTCAAATGTAAAACAAAAATTAAAAAAATAATAATGGTAAGAAGATAATAATTTAAAATATTTTATTTAATTTAATAGATATAATTTTATGTATATAATATCTAAAATTACATATTTGTTATATCTAATTACATTTTTTTGTCTTTCAAATATTTAAAAAAAAAAATATGGTGACCTGACATTTTTGGGTTGGTTGATTATACCCATGTTGGTCAGTTATTTAATGCGGTTAAAATGTGTTTGAACCTTGAACAGGGTCACATTTGTTGTTGCAATCCTCCTTTTGGTGATGGGTGCTGTCTTTAATAATGTACATAAGAAGAGCGGATACAGCGATAATTACTCGTGCCGTGTTATTAAACCAGGAGTATTTGCGGCGGGTGCAATCTTATCCGTCGCAAGCATTGCAACTGGGATCACCTATTACCTTCTCTTAG
>NC_029776.3:16947534-16948127 GCF_000817695.3 Arachis duranensis
AAATTAACAAACGTTTGTGTTGGAGTAATGTTACCACTGTTGTGTACAATTTTTCGTGCATCTTCTACTTTTTGGTATTAGAACTTAGAAGTGATCCATAGAAAGATGAACAAGAAAAAGTACAGAGAGTATTTGTGTGTTTTTCATTTCCTTTTTGTCTTTTACCGAACCTTTTCTACTTCAAAGTTAAGCATCTTATTTTTAATTGTGTCATCTTTTAATATTTTTGAAAGAATCTTAACCGTATAAACTACTTAAAATTGATGGTGTTCATTATAATTGGTCAAGTTACTTAAAAATAAAAGTAAATTTGATCAAATGCTAAAATCAAATAGTACTTTTGTTCTACCACATTAGAGAAACTACTTCAAAATATACATACTCTAAGTCTCCAACCATGTGCCCCCCAAGAAAAAGGACACTTCATCGAATGCGAGTCACAATGGAAAATGATGAGGTCTGGCCTTTGGGTAGCTTTTGAGACTGATGGAGCCATGTATTAAATAAAATACTTCAAGCGTCTTATTTTTTAGATTTATTAAAAAAATTTTATTTTGGTATGCATTATAAGTGTAAAAGAATTTTAGATATAT
>NC_029776.3:16948142-16950562 GCF_000817695.3 Arachis duranensis
GTAAAGGTATTAAAATTAGACTCTTATCTCAATATTAACCATAATTTTATATAATAAATAATTTCTTTTAATAATTAAGTTTAACTATGTTGATTTAATTGGGTACTAAAATAAATTAATTAAAGGAGAAGAAAAAGAAAGAAACACATAAAAAAAAGAAATATTTAGTTGAACTTAATTATAAAAAAAGAGTAATGTTACGTTTACACTAAAATCAGTTATAAAAGTTAGTCACTGGTATAAAATACATATTAGAATATAAATACACATTAAAAATAAACTAAACCATACATGTATTTATATATAAATACATTGATTATATTGACCTTGTATTTCTAAAAGAGAAAGTCTACGGGTCAATACTTTTATTAAAATCTAGCAAAAAAAAAAAGAACAATCCCATATTATTAAATAGGAAAAGTATAGAGTACCAACATATTATTTGTCAATTTATTGCCAACAATGATTAATTATTATATTTTAAACACATATATAAAGAGACACATCCAAAAAATATATCTATAAAGACATTTCTATTAAATACAGCTATAAAAAAGACATTTTTATTAGACACATCCACAAAGACACTTTTATTAAATACACTTATAAATAAGAGTTGGCAGATGTTGGCAGAAATATTGTTGATAACGTAGCGGAATTGTATTAAATATAATCTTACACCATTAAAAATATTAATAATAACTAATTAATAATTATAAATCACAAAACTTGTTGTCTCTAACACTCATCTTTGTGAAAAACCAATAGATTAGAGAGAAGAATTATCCAAAATCAGAGTGTGTCGCCGGCAGCGGCTGATGCTAATGTGCACCACAAGCCATGAATAGAAGTTTTGATGTATGACGAGTGAGCTCTGATATGCTATGTTTGCTATAGAATGGTCCACAACTACATATATAGTTTTGAGGAACGAAGAATGCATGAGGTGCATTAAAACAAACATATTATATTAAACATTGGCCGTTTGGTGTATGCGGATTTATTAACTCGCATTCTTGTTCCCTCAAAACCACAGAAAGCTTCTCTCTCATTGTCTAACATTTTGTAAAAAAATATAAGTCACTATCCTCTTTCGGTCCTTCTTCTTCTTCTTCTTCTATATATAGCTAACTTAACCTCAAACAATGACATACACACAAAGCACTCAACTCATCCCAAGAAAAGTAGTGACTGATTCATAAAATGGAGAAGAAGAACGTTGTGGTTGTGGCGGTCTCCTCTGTCGTCGCCATCTTCGGCATCTTATCTGCTGCTTTAGCTTTCGGTGCTGAGGTTACCAGGGTCAAGGTCTCCACTTAATCATTCCGCGACATCTCTCTCTCTCTTTCTTCTTTGTGATCTCTGCTATGTCTTCACTGAGCAAGACATGATAATGTGGGAAAAGGTTTGGTTAGTGTAATACTAATAACAGTTACTGTGGAATTTTGGCTTTGCAGGCTTCTGAAGTTCTGGTGATTAGTGCTGAATACTGCATATATCTCCGGGATCGAAGTAGTCCGGCTTCGGATCTTGCTTTAGATGCAGTGGTGGCGCTTGTGATAGCACAGATAATATTGAATGCTGCAAACGGGTGTTGTTGGTGTTGTTGTTGCAGAAAACCTCCTCATGCCAAGCGGAGCTGTATTTTGTCATGGTATGCTAATTTCATCACTTCATAGTTGTTTATTTGACTCTGCTTCTGCCGTTTACCTCTTCTGTTGTCGATTATGCCTTATTTTTCGTATTGTCATTATGGTTTTGATTTTCTAAAACATGTGATGGATTGCATGATGAGAAGGAATTCAAGACCTGCGGCTATGTGTGTGAATTGAATTAGATGCCAATCCTAACTTGAGACAAATGCATCTTGTTTGCTCGTGTATTGTAAAAGCATGCATACATTAAATTCCACTCTTAGCAAGTTAATGGAATGCATCAATCCAGAATATAACATTTATCGAAATGCATATATTAGATGAATTACGATTATAAATATTATTATATATTCTGGGTACACAGATCAAAAAATTATTAATTACACAAATAGGATAGTGTGTATCCGAAATTATATGGCCATATTTCAGGTAGTTAACACCTGATTTATGTACAACTATGCAATTATATTATATTTTAGGTTTTTTTTTTTAAATATATTATGTTTCAGATACAATGAAAATACTAAATAAGGTGAACAATGGTCATGAATATATCGAATGTTCAATAAACATCTCATGTCATAAAACCATTGTTCTGAAAATTGAACCGAATCGATCGGTTCAACCGGGTTAACCGAGAATCGGTCATCTAATCAGTTCGATTGTACTGTAAAATTGTTTAGCAAAAACGAGCTAAAAACCGGCCGAACCGACAGTTAACCAATGAACCATCAGAACCGACTGATTTTTTTAGGGTTATCGGAT
>NC_029776.3:16950618-16953310 GCF_000817695.3 Arachis duranensis
GCCACCATCACTGTCCCACCGTCGCACTCTTCTCATTGTTCTTCTCCTTGTCGTCGTCAGTCGGTCGTCATCTCTTCGGATCATTACTCTTCTTGTCGCCGTCGACCGGTCGTCGTCTCTTCGGCGATCTCTCTCTGTCGCTCTCTTCAAGGTCAACAACACCTATTATCGTCACCTCCCCTCAACGTCGAGTCTGAGCTGTTGGCATCGCCGCCGTGAAGGACTGCTCCGTCGTCGTCGCTGTTCGATTTGTTAGTGTCCGTCTCTCTCTTCGAGTTTTCTCTCTGTCTGAGGGTCGGAGCTCAACGTCCTTTCTCTCTGTCTCTCTCACGGCGACGTCTCTCTCTACCAGGCTGCGGAGTATTTGCCGTTTTGTCACCTCGCATCGGTTATTTTGTTAATTTTGTTTATTTTGATTTATGGGTTGCTGGTTGCTGATTTTTTCTGATTCAGTTGGGTAATGCTTCACTACATTATTTGTTGTTTATGCTGGAATTTTTCTGATTCTGAGTTATGCTATGATTTTGATTTGTGATTCAGTTGTGGATGGTGTTATGGGCAGTGCTTTACTATATTGGTTATTGTTTGTGATTCTGAGTTGATTCTGTTGATTTGTTTGCTTTGTTGATTTTGGTTGTTGGATTTGAGTTATTGATGGTATTTTGTTGAGTATGGGTTGCTGGATTTGAGAGAAAATATTGTTTATATTAGAATCTGACTGAGGTATTTAAATTTGTTAATACTTTTATTGTATATATAATTAAACCGGTTGAACCTCTGAACCATTGAACCAATTATTTTACCGGTTCATTGACCAGTTCGGTTCTCGCAACCTTGCATAAAACCACTCATCCCAAAAGCTTAAACTGATTTTGGAATTCACCAAGGATCGAACTCTTGACCTTTCAGATCTAAAACTCTAATATCATGTCATGATACCACTCATCCCAAAGGCTTACACTGATGGAAAAGGGTAACACTAATGGTTATATCTCTAATACTCCCTAAACCTTCATTGTACGCATTGTACATATATTCCATTGGCTCCCCATACTTTCCCTTATCCTAATATTAAGATTTAGGTGGGTAATCAACTTGGGTTGGTCGAGTGGTCAGCTCACTCGTCCGCTTAAGCAAGTGTCGGAGGTTCGAATCCCGCCTTGTGCATGCAGCAACCCATTGGCCAGCGGCAGACCCTTAAATGGAGCTCAGATCCGCGACGGATTCAAATCCCGCCTTGTGCATGCAGCAACCCATTGACCAGCGACAGACCTTTAAATGGAGCTCAGATCCGCGACGGATTAGTTCTTGACCTGTCAGATTGGGGGATACCATGGGAAACCAAAAAAAAAAGATTTAGGTGGGTAATTTGATGGTGTAGTGCGTTTTTACTTTATTGGGCCAATTTTAGAGCCCATTGTTCACATTATTCACAAAAGCCATTATTCACAAAGTGTCGGGGTTCGAATCCCGCCTTGTGCATGCAGCAACCCATTGGCCAGTGGCAAACCCTTAAATGGAGCTCAGTACCGCGGCGGATTAGTCCTTGGCCTGCCGGGCTGGGGGATACCGTAGGAAACCAAAAAAAAAAGTCTCTACTAGATAACCAAGTTGGGTTGGTCTAGTGGTTAGCTCACTAGTCCGCTTAAACAAGTGTCGGGGGTTCGAATCCCGTCTTGTGCATGCAGCAACCCATTGGCCAGTGGCAAACCCTTAAATGGAGTTCAGTACCGTGATGGATTAATCCTTGACATGTCGGGTTAGGGCATACCGTGGAAACTAAAAAAAAGTTCCTACTGGATTTGTGTACTTAATATTTTTTGGTCAATGTATTTAAGATGTTTAATAAGTAGTTAAAATCGTAATTTATTTACACATTATATATTTCAATAAATATTATTTTATTAATTTAAATAAAAATAATCTAGAGTTTGACAAATGATATGTATTTGTTAATAAATTTATGAAAAATGTTAGATAACTAATTTTTTAGTCAAATATTAATTAATTTTTAAAAATTATTTTGTTTATATTAAATTTAAATTTTAAGTTCTAAATGATAAATTTTTAATTATAAATTTTAAAATTAATTAATTTTAAAAGTTAGTTTTTGACATCTTTTTAATTTATTTGTGAAAGTATTATTCGATTTGAGTTTGTAATTTTTTTTTCTTTTAAAAATATTAGAGACTAATATTTTTTTTTACCAAAAAAACGAGAGATCGACTCGACTAGAAATATAAGGCAAAAAGTAGGGACTATTATCTTTTGCACAAAAAAAAAAGAGAGTTGACTAATGTTAATTCAAATGTAAGATAAAAAATAAAAATAAATAATAATTTAAAATTATTTTATTTAATTTAATAGATATAATNTTATATCTAATTACATATTTTTGTTTCTCAAATATTTTCAAAAAAAAAATATGGTGACCTGACATTTTTGGGTTGGTTAATTATACTCATGTTGGTCAGTTATTTAATGCAGTTAAAATGTGTTTGAACTTTGAACAGGGTCACATTCGTTGTTGCAATCCTCCTTCTGGTGATGGGTGCTAGCTATAATCTAAATAAGAAGAGCGGATACAGCGATAATTACTCCTGCCGTGTTGTTAAACCAGGAGTATTTGCGGCGGGTGCAATCTTATCCGTCGCAAGCATTGCAACTGGGATCACCTATTACCTTCTCTTAG
>NC_029776.3:16953444-16969716 GCF_000817695.3 Arachis duranensis
AAATTAACAAACGTTTGTGTTGGAGTAATGTTACCACTGTTGTGTACAATTTTTCGTGCATCTTCTACTTTTTGGTATTAGAACTTAGAAGTGATCCATAGAAAGATGAACAAGAAAAAGTACACGAGTATTTGTGTGGTTTTCATTTCCTTTTTGTCTTTTACCGCACCTTTTCTACTTCAAAATTAAGCATCTTATTTTTAATTGTGTCATCTTTTAATATTTTTGAAAGAATCTTAACCATATAAACTAAAAATTGATCGTGTTCATTATAATTGGTCAAGTTACTTAAAAATAAAAGTAAATTTGATCAAATGCTAAAATCAAATAGTATTTTTGTTCTACCACATTAGAGAAACTACTTCAAAATATACATACTCTAAGTCTCCAACCATGTGCCCCCCCAAAAAAAGGACACTTCATCGAATGCGAGTCACAATGGAAAATGACTGAGGTCTAGCCTTTGGGTAGCTTTTGAGACTGATGGAGCCATGTATTAAATACTTCAAGCGTCTTATTTTTTAGATTTATTAAAAGAATTTTATTTTGATATGCATTATAAGTGTAAGAGAATTTTATATATATATATATATATTTAAGGAAAAACCACTACATCTATGTAAAAATTACATGGATGGTATCCAAGCAACTTTCACTCTACGCCCTACTCCCCTATTTGTTTTACACGCGTCTCTTATAACCTATATAACGAATCCTTATTTTGCGATATCAATATTTCTCAACGTAAACCTTTTCACAAAATGTAAACCTAATTAAATTTTTTGTTATCCTTTTTCGCGTTTTTCTTCTCTGCATTATGAATTTGGATTGATTCAACGCAATTAGCTTCGTCGTTCATCTTCTTCTTCGTTTTCTTCTTTGATCTGCACTTTTGAATTGAAACAATGAATGAATCAACTTCAAATCAGTTGAATGAGTGCGATTTTTTATGATTCTTCTAAAATGCATCAATTTGATGATGTTTAGATTATTGAATTCTGAATCGAATTTAATGGAATGAAATTGCTAATTTTATTTGAAGTGAATTGAATGGATTGAGGTAATCCACATCTGAATTGAATTGATAATATGTAACTGTGAGTAACTGTGAGTATCAGTAACTATGAGTAACTCTCAATATATGTGAGTAACTTTTCGGTTTGGTAAGTACTAAATAGGTGGTTCATCACGTTCATGTTTTCGGTTCGGTCACAGAAAGGAGTCTAACAAAAATTAGACCAATATGTTCTGTTTTCTTCCCTAAGCACTATATAATTGATTCCACCGTAATTAAGATTTCGGTTCACCATAAAATTGTTTCACCATAATTAATATTTAATTTAAAAATATAAAATAAATAATATTTAAATATTTAAAATTTATTATAAAAAATAAATTAGATTAAATTCAAATAGCAAGTAATAAGCATGTAAATTTTATCTAAGAATAAATAGTATTATGTCTATTCGGTTCACCATAATTAAGATTTCGGTGCACTCTAACTAAGATTTCGGTTCACTCTAACTAAGATTTCGGTTCACCATGAGTACTATGTTCGGTTCACCATGAGGGTTTATCATTCAGGGTTCAGAGTTCAGTGTTCAGGGTTCGAGTTCAGGGTTTAGGGTTTAGGGTTTAGGGTTTAGCGTTCAGGGTTCAGAGTTCAGAGTTCAGGGTTTGGGTTCAGGATTTAGGGTTTAGGATTTAGGTTTTAGGGTGTAGAGTTTAGGGTTTAGGTTTTAGGGATTTAGGGATTTAGGATTTATGGGTTCAGGATTCAGTGTTTAGGGTTCTGATTTTAGTGTTTAGGGTTTAGTATTTAGGGGTTCACTGCGTTTCTATATTTAAAATTTATTATAAAAAATAAATTAGATTAAATTCAAATAGCAAGTAATAAGCATTTAAATTTTATTTAAGAATAAATAGTATTATGTCTATTCGGTTCACCATAATTAAGATTTTGGTTCACCATAACTAAGATTTCGGTTCACCATGAATACTATGTTCTGTTCACCATGAGGGTTTAGCATTCAGGGTTCAGAGTTCAGTGTTTAGGGTTTGGGTTCAGGGTTTAGGGTTTAGCGTTCAAGGTTCAGAGTTCAGAGTTTAGGGTTCGGGTTCAGGGTTTAGGGGTTAGGGTTTAAGTTTTAGGGTGTAGGGTTTAGGGTTTAGGTTTTAGGGATTTAGGGTTTATGGGTTCAGTGTTCAGAGTTCTGGTTTTAGTGTTTAGGGTTTAGGGTTTAGGGATTCAGTGTGTTTCTACCTTTCGGTTCGTCTAGTGTATTAATTTCGGTTCACTATGTTCTTTTGGAATTCGAATGTATTGGTAAATACAGTAATTGCAATCACTGAGAACCTGGAATAAAACAGCAGCCAGACAGTTCCAACATATATATAAATTAACATCTCATATGAGTAATCCATCTTGAATCAAATATAAATATTAACAATTTATACATACGTTGATATTAAGAATAGATATATACATTAACATTGACATATATATTGAAAGAAGTATTGTTTGGTTCACCATGAGTACTATACAATTGTATTTGAAAGAAGCATTGTTTGGTTCACCATCTTGATTTTATATAATGGATTATGTTTCGTTTACTCAATACTATACAATTGTATTGTGTTCAGTTCACCATGAGTACTGTATTCGATTCACCACGAGTACTGTGTTTGGTTCATTCTGCAGAAAGCTGTTTGAATTTGATTTTATATAATGGATTATGTTTCATTCACTCAATACTATACAATTGTATTGTGTTCGTTTCACCATGAGTACTATGTTCGGTTCACCATGAGTACTATGTTCGGTTCACCACGAGTACTGTGTTCGATTCATTCTGCACTATTCAAAACTCTTCTTCCTCACCTTCTACTGCTTCTTCACCAGAGAGAGAGAAGGAGGAAAAGACAAAAAAAAATAAAGCAGCAACAACAACAAAAGAATGACGATAAAGAGAAAATACGTGAAGAAGAAGGAACGCAAAAAATGAGGAAAAAGAGGAGAAGGAGGAACACGAAGAAAAAGGCGAAGAAGAAGACACTCCATGCGTAAACGAGCGTGAGAAGAAGAAGAAGAAGAAGAAGAAGAAGTGCGGGAGAAGAAGAAAAAGAAGAAGAAGAAGCGTGATAGAGAAGAGAAGAAGCATTTCGTGTGTGTTGGGCACGTGTATTTCACGTTTCATTTAATGGTATTGGATTTTTTCGGTGTTAGACCAACTTAATTACATAGTTACATGGATGTGTAACATCCTGTTTACGTAAGGTTATGTTATTAAAATAAAAAAATTATATTAGTTGTGTCATTAATCATTTAAAAAAATAAATATAATTATATATTTATGTAAATATATTAAAATTAGACTCTTATCTTAATATTAACGATAATTTTATATAATAAATAATTTATTTTAATAATAAGTTCAACTATGTTGATTTAATAGTTTATTGGATACTAAAAAAAATTCGTTGAAGAAGAAGGAAAAAAAACACATGAAAAGGGAAAAAAAAAGAGTTGAATTTAGTTATAAAAGTAATTTAGTTATAGAAATATTTTATTAACTCGCATTCTTGTTCCCTCAAAACAACAAAAAGCTTCTCTCTCATTGTTTAACATTTTGTAAAGAATTTTGTTAGGGAATCAATGGAGTATTTGTACAACATATACAATGAGCTATTTATTTGATCCAGTATGAATTAAAAAATAAATATTCAAAATAAAATTTTATTAATTTCTCAAACATAATACACTCGTATTATCAAAAATAACCATTCGGATAACATGAATAATAAACATTTAATATCCTACTAAATCGAACATATCTAAACTCCATTATACATATTGTACAGATACTCCATTGACTCCCTTTACCTCGTCTTTCGATCCTTCTTCTTTATATACCTAACTAGTAACTAAACCTCGCACAATAACACACACAAAGCACTCCACTCATCCCCAGAAATGGAGAAGAAAGACGTTGTGGTTGTGGTAGTTTGCTCCTTCGGATTACTGCATTTATTGGGATAGCACAGATAATATTGAATGCTGCAAACGGGTGTTGGTCTTGTTGTTACAGAAAATCTCCTCATGCCTAGCGGAGCTGTGTAGTTCTCTGCAGTATTTTGTCATGGTATGCTAATTTCATCACTTCATAGTTGTTTATTTGGCTCTGCTTCTGCCATTTACTTCTTCTGTTGTCGATTATGCCTTATTTTTCATATTGTCATTATGGTTTTGATTTTCTAAAACATGTGATGGATTACATCATGAGAAGGAATTCAAGAGCTGTGCCATGTGTGTGAATGTAAATTAGAAGCCAGTCCTAACTTTATTATTAGAGGAGTGCTAGGGGCTAGTAATTTTTGTATTTTGTAATCATTAATTGGCTATCAATCATGTTTTTAATGGTGTGAAATTACATCAATTGGCTATCCAATGGTGAGAGATCACTCACCTTTCTTTTAATAGTTAAATGCTGGCCACAAAATACAAAAGTTGCTGGCTCCCTAGACTTTCTCTTATTATTATTAACAAGTGCATCTTGTTTGCTTGTGTATTTGTAAAAGCATGCATACATAAAATTCCACTCTTAGCAACAATGAAGGTATTATTTGATTTTAGTTCGTAGTTTTTTTTTCTTTCTGAAAAATACTAAGGACCGATATTTTTACTATGAAAAATGGGAGACTCGATTAATGTTGGTTCAAATATAATGCAAAAAGTAAGAAAACAGTATTATCACCTAACATTTTTAGTTTGGTTAAATACTCATGTTAGTCAGTTATTTAATGTGGTTAAAATATGTGTTTGAACAGGGTGACACTCGTTGTTGCAATCCTCCTTTTGGTGATTGGTGCTATCTTAAATAATGTACATAAGAAGAGCACACACAATGATTATTACTCGTGCAATTTCTTCTGTTAGAAAAAGTCTAGGGAGCCAGCAAATTTTGTGATTTTTAGTCATCAATTAGCCATTAATGATATTTTTAATGGTGTGAGATTGCATTTAATGGTGTAGAATCATTCATCAATTTCTTTTTGATGGTTAAGTGTTACCCATAATTTAACAAAAGTGCTGGCCCTAGCACTCCTCGTTACGTTCTCTTGTGGTACACTAACCAGGGTGCCATAGCCACGGCACAACCACAGTTCAGTACCTTGGCATGCTGAATTAATTCTCGCTTTTTGTCTGAAGAAGAGTTTTAAAATTAAATGCTTTTTGTTAAGAAATTAACAAACGTTTTCGCTTTTAGTTGTCTGAAGAAGAGTAGACCTTGGCATGCTGAATTAATTCTCCCTTTCATTTTTTGTGTTTTTTTCATTTTTGTTTTACCGAACCTTTTCTAATTCATGTTCATTATAATTGGCCAAATTACTTAATTTGCAACATTGTTAAAGTAGAACTTCGGAAGAAGGAAAAAAAAAAGAGAGAAAAATTTTGTGGCTAAAGGTCAAAATTTACCTACAGAATCACAATTTCCTTCTTTGCTAAGTTTTATTTATTGATATGGTTGTTGATATATTCGAGATATGAATGGGGGCTAGCTTCTCGTTTGGAATGAACATTCAAAAAAGAAAATGGACAAGAAAGGCGATATACGTGGTTCGTCACTAGTGTGCGTGACTACATCCACGGGCATAGAGTTGCGTTTTTATTTCACTGCCACTGAAATACAATATGTTACAAATTACAAATTTACATACATTGGTATGTATACATGGATGTATATATCATCCAAGTTGCTCATCGAATGCGAGTCACATTGGAAAATGGCTCAGGTCTGGTTTTAGGTGCAGGTTTTGTGACTTCTGGAGCTCCAAATACATTCCAAAATCTCAATGTCTCATCGGCTGCTGCTGATGCAACTGTGCAACCATCAGGGCTCTGAGCCATGAACAGAACTCTTGATGTATGTCCAGTCAGCTCTGCCATCTTTGCCATTGAAGGGTACTTCCAAAGTGTTAGCTGATTCTGTGAAAAACCATGACCACTTAGTAACTCCCTCTCATTCTTGCTCCACAAAAGGGAGCATACCTGAGACCCAGTGTCAACTGAGTTCAAGCATGCACCAGTGTGTGTATTCCAAAACTTAATGCTTCTGTCACCACTGCCTCCACCAGAAGCTAGCAAGTTCCCTTGGAAAGGGCACCAAGCAAGGGCTTTAACCGCCGATGTGTGATCGTTGAGCCGGTGAACCCATTGTGTCGCCGAATTCGAAGATGCCATGGCTCTGTCCCATATGTAAAGTAGATTATCATTGCCTCCACTTGCTAATTGTTGACCTGAAGCTGACCATTTTAACCCACAAACCTCTTGCTCATGCCCTCTGTAGGTTTCAACAATGTGTGATCTGACCCTAACATCATTGTTGATGATTCTTCCA
Organism: Arachis duranensis; assembly: GCF_000817695.3. Taxonomy (NCBI): domain Eukaryota; kingdom Viridiplantae; phylum Streptophyta; class Magnoliopsida; order Fabales; family Fabaceae; genus Arachis; species Arachis duranensis. The sequence goes on from NC_029776.3 coordinate 16,959,843, forward strand.
TCCATTCCTCCAGTTGTGAGTATGTGATTGTTCCATGCCAATGATCCAACTCTCTGCCTATGTCCACCTCTCAGAGTCCTCAACTGCAGAATCAAAACAGAACCAACTTCAGCAAACTAAGGATTAAGTGATAAACCAAATTCAATTCATTTCTTGGTTATAGATAAACCAAACCAACCTGCTTATTTGAAGCCGAATCCCATAGCTGTACTTCAGAGTTGTTCAAGCCAACTGCGATGTGTCGTCCATCCGGTGCCCAGCTAACAGATGTGATAGGTCCATTTTCATCATCAACTGTAACAAGCTCTGAAGTAGAACCGTTTGTTGCATCCCACAAGTACACTGTGGTTCCAAGTGCTATTGCAAGAACATTGGCGCTTCCCCAATCCAGCAAATTGAGGTAGTAATCATCCACAAGATCCGGAGCATCCAATGTCCTCTCTGAAGTCTGACATATCCAGCAAATCAAATCAAATCAAATCAGCACATACAATCAGACAACAAATAATCAAAGGAAGATCATAGTAGTGAACCTGTGGAATGTATCTTCGGGTCTTTGCCGGTTTATCTTGGTGAAGAGTAGAGCAACTCTCATGAGGAATCAAGTCAACTGGTGCAGGTGGCTTGTTCTTGAAAGCGAGAATTCGGGTCCGGTTCATGTTCAAGGATTCTGCAAGCTGCTTCCTGTAGGCGTCTCTAGAGGGGGAACTTACAACTGGATTTTCCTTACCTTTTGCCCCCTCTGTTAACATGTAGTGAGCATAATCGAAATCCATGGCCGATCGATTCGGAATGAACCTGTCCAACTGCAGGCAAAACAAACAAAAATGATAGGGGATCAAATACTTGCTCTACACAGATAAATTCTCATTTCTGAAAACAATGTATCACAAGTGAATTGCAAATGGAGTGATTTTTTGGAATCATTTTCCTACATTTTCTTTGGAATTCTTTCTCTGAATAAACTGCTCCCGGAGAGGGGAGCGACAATGTGTTTTCATGGTTGTTGTGTTAGAACTCAGAGACTGTGTCTTTGTGGTAGAAGAACTCAAGGATCCTGCATCCATTGTTAGTTAAAAAAGGGAAAAACAGAAAGCGGAAAATGGAATAGATGAAAGAATTCACAAAATCTAATAACAAATCACAAAATCACAGAATTTAATAACAACAATGAAGTGATGATTATTATTAGCGAAAAGATCAGAAATTAGCGGAAGTCAAAGCACAGCAGATTTAGAACGCCGGAGAGATTGGATAAAGAGGGAGAGATGATAATGATTGTGGTGAGGAAAATTGAAGTGAAATCTTTAAATAGGGGAAGAAATGCGAATTAGGGTTTTTGCGGTGTTTGGGTTATGGTGGTGGCGGATTGGCGGCAACGGCTAGTTCTCTTTGTTTATGTTAATAGCCGTTGCAATATATATTGACCAGATTGTCCTTCATTGGCATGATGTCTTTTGAGACCACCAGGAGGTGTGAATTGTCAAAATACAAATCCTCAGATTGCCTACAAACTCACTCCAAAATCCAAATAGCAAATATTTAAAATGTTGAATGAGTAAATTAATAAATTATAGGATTGGCGATTTATGTATGAATCTTAATTTTAGTAAAATCTCATTGACTCATTGTAAGCTTAAAAAATGGTAGAAAAAAAATAAACTCAACTTGGTACCCTTTCAACTATTCCGTTAACCAGTTTTTTATTACATTAATTTTTAAAAAATAAAATAAATACACCTAAACAAATTTAATATTTTTAATTTAAAATATACAACAACAACAACAAAGTCCTGTCCCACTAGGTGGGGTCGGCTACATGAATCAAACAATGTCATTGTGCTATCATGTATATGTCTACAGAGAGACCGTTTACATGTAGATCTCGTTTTGACCATCTCATAGATGGTCTTCTTAGGTCTTCCTCTGCCTTTCGTCCCTTATCCATCTTTTATCTCATCCACCCTCCTGACTGAGTGTTCTATCGGTCTTCTTCTCACATGTCTAAACCACCTGAAATGAGATTCAACCATCTTTTCCACAATAGGTGCTACTCCAACTCTCTCCCTTATATCTTAGTTCCTTATTTTATCCAATCGCGTATGACCACTCATCCATCTCAACATCTTCATCTCTGCCACACTCAACTTGTGTTCGTGCTCCCCTTTGGCCGCCCAACACACCGTACCATAAAGCATAGCCAGTCTTATAGCGGTGCGATAGAATTTACCTTTAAGTTTTAAAGGCATTTTTTTGTTGCATATAAAACCAGATGCACTCTGCCATTTTGACCAACCTACTTAAATCCTATGATTTACATCCTGTTCAATCTCTCCATTATCATGTATGATGCATCCAAGATATTTTTAATTTAAAATATAAATTTAAAAAATAATTTAGGTAAAACTAAAATCTAAAAATTTAATTTTAAATTTTTAAATCAATTTTAAACTTCCTAAACACTAATACATCCTAAAACAAACTCTTAAATATCCCAAAATAAATTTTAGTCCCGTAAGATCTTTGCAGCGTCTTTCCTCGTCATGCTCCTCTTCGCGCACACTCCTCCTCCGCAGCGCACACTTCTCCGTCGCGATTCTCATCTTTGCCGCATTAGTTTCTCATTAGCACGATTCTTCCTCTTTTCCACTTCCTGTTTCGCAAAGCGTCATTTCTTTCACATTTTTTGAATTAATTCCGTTAGAAAATCAACTAGGAGTGTAGTCAATTAGAGCCAATTAGTTAAAAAATAGATTTGTTATAAAAAAAATTCAATATCTTAATTTTTTAAATTTTAAAACTAGAAATAAAAGGAATTAGTTTGAATTAGCTTATGTTGTAGTTAGCTCTCTAAACTTTTTCTTTCTAAATTAGTAGAGTTTTTTATTTTTCATTCCTTTATTTTTTTCGATTTTGTAAAAGATTCTATCATGCATAATTTTAAATGTGTTTGTATTGATAATTTTCTTTTGCATTACTTTATTTAATTTAAAATTTGTTACCTCATTTAAATTCTCTATGTTATTAGAATTCTTGATCTCCTATTTTTTTTTCTATTTAATAAAAGGTTTTATCTTTTAATTTATAATTGTTTGCATTATTTTATTTTATTTGATATTTGTTACCTTCTTTAAATTTTCTGTGTTATTAAAGTTCTTGGTCTCTCATCTCTTTTTTTTTCTGCTTAATATAAGGTTCCATCTTTTTAATCTATACATAATGTATGTTGGATGTCTTTGTAATTTTTTTTTATGTATTTGTATTGATTTTCTTTTTTATTCTATTCTATTTGATCTGAAACCATAATATTAATGTAATTTAGATGTATCAATACTTAATTTAGATGTGTTTATGTTATTTATTTAATTGTAAAAGTGTTTATATTTTTAAACATTTTCATGTAAAATTTATGTGAATAACAAATGAATTTTGGATGTGTTTTAAAAATGTTATATTTGTTATTTGTTATTTTGAATATATCTTGAAAACACACACACATACATATATATATATATATATACCATTCACGCGCTCCCATTCAAACGGTTACGTACGCTTCGAGTAATGGTAGACTCTTCCACTTCTTCCACTTCTCAAAGCAATTCGAAGAAAACGCAACCCTTCCATTTTCGAGCAAAATTCGAAAATCAAAATATACAACTCGTCGCTAACCTTCGAAACCTCCATCAACACACCATCAAACTCTCCATAAAGAATCTCCAGAGAAAACAAAGCAACAATACTCAAGGTACGTTACATTACGATTCCTATATATTTTCCAGATTACGAACTAGGTTTTACTTTTCTTCTACGCTGTTGTTCTAGGATTTACTGTTATTCTTGCTTCTTTGTTACACTGTTCTTCTACGTTGTTGTTCTAGGTTTTACTCTTATTCTTGTTGTTCTAGATCTTCTGGTAACTGATTTTTGGGGGTATATTCCGTAGATTGGGGGTGTATATTGCTTGACCTTGTAATGTTGCTTCACCTTATATATTGAAGCATGTTTGAGTGATACCTGACTGATATATATGGATGTATCTGAATCATATCTATGGGTGTATCTCACTGTTATCAATGGGTGTATCTGACTCATATATATGGGTGTATCTAACTCATATATATGGGTGTATCTTATTGATATCTTTGGGTGTATCTGACTCATATATATGGGTGTATCTTACTGTTATTAATGGGTGTATCTGACTCATATATATGGGTGTATCTTACTGATATCTTTGGGTGTATTTTTCATTTCAGAGAAAATGGCAGCAAGAAACCAAACAAAAGACCTTAAGTGTTCCACACATCTCCTAAGTGATAAATTCAGAAACATGACTGAGGAGAAGAAGGCGATTGTGAGGGATCTCAGATTCGGTGGGTTGATGCACATCCCACCACTAAGGGTGCATCACCAACTGTTAAGGGAGCTGGCAAACAACTTCAAATTTGGGGAGAACAGACTGGAAACAGGATATGGTTCTTTCAAAATAACACCAAGAAAGATAGGTCATGCGCTTGGCATCAATGCAACAGGTAACTAGCTAAAAATTATAGGTGTATATTAAGTTGATGCTTGGGTGTATTTAAGTTGATGCTTGGGTGTATTTGAACCAACTTTGATACTTTGTTGTTTTCCTTTTTGTAGGAGATCTATTTCCTCTGAAAGTCGAGTATAAGAAACTTTTTGAGGATGACAAAATAATATTTAGAAGATTCCAGGGTAAGACCCTCAAAAGTCTTACTGATGAGATGATGGATATCGGCGTTGGTAACAAAGAGGAACACCTAATGTTCAAGAGGATTTTCATCCTCTATATACAGATGGCGTTCCTTTTGCCAACGACGATAAACAAAATCTCGCATGTGCACCTGGCCCCAATTTTTGAGATGGACGGCATCACGGAGCGAAACTGGGCGGGGCATGTTTTGACCTTCATCGTCAAGGGCATCACAGACTATAAGGAAAAAAAGAAGAAGGCAATTGATGGCTGCCTCTTTGTCCTGATGATAATTTACTTTCATCTTTCAAAAAACAAAGGCAAGAAGAGGGCTGAAAGACCACCAAAACCCTGGATTGCCAACTGGAGTAAGGAGCAGTTGGTGGAAAGAATGAGTGCAGAAACAGAGGAAATTTTGGTAAGTAAACATAATATGTTGGGTGTATTTTATTTATCTGAATGTTGCTAACTAAAATATCTAATGTTTCAGGGGATTGTAAAGATGGCCTAATGTTTTAGGGGATTGTAAAGATGGCGGAGACAAGAGAAAAAATGAAAAAAATAGAAAAAAAAGGAAAAAAACAAGAAATAAAAAAAACAAAAAAGGAAGGTGAGTTCAACATCGTCTTCGGAGACAGAAACAACTACTGACAGTGACAGTTCTACCTCTGAGTCTGAGACTCAAGAAGACTCAGAGGATTCACCAAGGAAACACCCCAGCAAAAAGGGGAAAAAGTAAGTACCATACTTGGGTGTAATTTCTTTTTGGAGTTAGGTGTATTTAGTGGAACCATTTGGGTGTATTTTGTTGATCAAGTTGGGTCTATGTAGTTTATTAAGTTGGGTGTGTTTCTTTTGCTGCGTTGGGTGTATATTGTCCATTCAGTTGGGTGTATCTTGTGCATTCATTCGGGTGTATTTTATATCTTTAGTATGTTCTAAATAATGATTGTTTGCCTTCTAGATTAGACTCCAGAAAAAGAAAGAAGAGTCAAGAGGAGTCAGATTCTGATTCAGAATCTGAATCTGAATCAAGTGATGAGTAATGTTCTGAAATTATTACTCCTTTCTTTTGGCTTGATTATAAAGATTTCGTGTATTAATTGAAGTGTCTCTTATTAACTTATAGAAGCGAAGAATCAATACCGGTGGAGAAGGAAAAGAAAAAGAAAAAGACAAAAACAACACAAAAAAGTAAGCACTTCTTTGGATAAATATTCTGTGATAAAATTAATTTTTTATTTCTGATTCATACTTTTTTTTTCCACCCAGAACACAATCAAAAAAGAAAAAGGTTGTTGTAGAGGATTCATCTCCTGAAGAAGATCAATACTTTGATGGATACAGTACCTCGTAAGCTATATTACCGTCTATCATCGTAATTATTTTTGTTAACATCTTCTTTTATGAATGTAGTGAGAGATATGAAATATCAAGTGAAGAACTAGATGAATTGCTAAGGGAAAATGTTGATAAATTTGCTGCAGAGGGGTATATCTTGCTGGGCTGTCTATTTCAGACTTTGGTGTGTTTTCTTTGCTAATAATTGTTTCTTGTTTCGCAGGGAGAACGAAGCTGACCTGCGATCGACAGAAGGTCGCTATGTCTCCTCTGAAATGTAAGAAGCTTTATTTAATAAAATCTTGTTATCATGATTTGGGTGTATTTTGTGGAACCATTTGGGTGTATTTTGTTGATCAAGTTGGGTGTATGTTGTTTATTAAGTTGGGATATTTCGTTTGTTGTGTTGGGTGTATATTGTCCATTCAGTTGGTTGTATCTTGTGCATTCATTTGGGTGTATTTTATACCTGTCTCTTATTTTGTCTGAATAACATGAAATCTGTTTAGAATACCGGCTGTGAACTTGGGAAGTGATGATCCTTCCTCTCAAGGACGCATAGAACAGAGTAGTGTAAACCAGCCGTCAGAGAGCATGTAATTTCTCTTTCAAATAACCGTTACTTTTGTTCTTCTATTACCTTCTACTTCTAATTCTGTATATATTTTTTTAGAAAAAAAAGCCCTTTATTATTTTATTCAAGAAAAAAAAGGCAGGAAAAAAAAGCAAAAACTGCAAGTATATAAGTTCTCAAAAAACAAAGCCTGTCTTCTTTTTGAATTGTTTGGGTGTATTTTTTGACTTTCTTTGGGTGTATTTTAGGTTGAGTCCGGTTCAACAGTCAGCCAGTGAGCCGGCTGATTCGAATATGATGGTTGTGAGGGAACAGACACCGTCGGATGCGCTTGTAATGTGAGTTTTTCAAGATTATTTCAACCTTATTACCTTATTATTTTCAAAGGCGTTGTTAACCTTTCATTTTTCTTCTTGTTTAGAGTCCCGATTCAAGTTTTTGTGCCGGCGTCCCAAACAACCACTGTGCCGGAACTTCAAGAAACACCTGAGTCAGATTTTGAACCAACCCCTCTGCTATAGATTGAAGGAACTACAGAAACGTAAGAAATAGTATTGGGTGAATATTTGTTTATAGTTTGGGTGTATATTGGGTTACAGTTTGGGTATATATTTGGTAACAGTTTGAGTGTATATTGTTCCTGAGTAGTTTTTTTTACGCCATGATTAATTTTGTGTAACTGTGCAGCACTCCTGAACCCCTCCAACAACTTCAAGAAACCACACCCACGCTTCCCCAGCTCCATCTAAAATGTAAGTTCATCAGACTAAAATCAATCTTTGCTTATGATCCGTATATTCTTACTCTTATAATACGTTATACATGATGACGCAGTCATCCAGCCGCAGAAGACGTTGCTGCCCTGATGATGATGGCACGGACAGCATCCTATGTTCCTAAAACAGATTCAGTGCCATCATTCAGCCTTGGCTTGACTGATTCAAGCCAGGTGGGAGCGTCAACACAGGAGACAAAAAGGGCAAAATCTCCAGAAACTACAAATTTGCTAGAACAATTAGACGATTTGGTACAAAAAATAGCAAGAAATGTAGCGAAAGAAGAAAGTAAAAGTCCACAAATTCAAACGGAGACTGGGGGAGAAAGTTTTGGGAGGTTTGAAACTCCTGCGGGGATAAATGAGAATACGGATGATATGAAACAGAAGTGCTACATGTGGGGGACGCGAGTGAAGACATACGCAGATGGCAGAACTAACGAGTATGAAAACATGTGCACTTTGATGGCCCAAGATAAATACATTTTGACAAAAATGCACATTGCATCACTCCAGCCAGCAATTTATATAGAAGTTGAGGTAATATTAGAATAACACTAATGTTTTTACACCAAAGTTTACTGCAATGTTTATTAATATAAATTGATTTTGGCATATCTTTCTAGATTGTATCTGCCATGTGCCTCATCCTCAACCAGACAAATGATAAAAGGTTTCAAGAACAAGTATACTGTCTCCCCCCGATATTGTGGTAAGTGTTACTTTTACGCATTTTGGGTGTATTTTCTGTATTCATTTGGGTGTATTTTTTAAGTTCACTTGGGTGTAAATTGTGTATTCATTTGGGTGTATTTATAGTATTCACTTGGGTGTATTTTCAGTATTATATTTGTTGTCTCACAATTATTGCAGAACATGGCCATTTCGAAGCACCCAAACGGGAAATTCATATCACCTAAAACCAATAAAGAATTCAGGGTGGAAGACTACCCAAGTTTTATTCCCTTCATAGATGCAAAAAAATTAACTTCGCATCCATATGTAAGTTTTCATTTGTAAAATTTGTTAGTACCGTTCTTTACTTATATGCCAAATAAAATAACACACTGTTGAAATATGACAATCCTTCAGATTTTTGCACCTGTTTGCCACGCGGACCATTGGTGGTTATAGGTGATTGATACAAGAAAGCGGAGATTTCATATACTTGACCCGCTGCACAAGAAAGCTCCAAGTGATCAGAGAAAGCAGCTTAATAAATTCACTGTAAGTTGGCTCTGTGTTCTCCTTTGGGTGTATTTTGTGGAACCATTTGGGTATATTTTGTTGATCAAGTTGGGTGTATGTTGTTTATTCAGTTGGTTGTATCTTATGCATTCATTTGGGTGTATTTTATATCTTTAGTATGTTCTAAATAATCATTGTTTGCATTCATTTGGGTGTATTTCATTCGGGTGTATTACTGATTTGTTTTGGTATTTAAGGGATATGTAATTTCAAGAATGAGAGCATATGTTGGCGGGGAACCTCTGAAGAAAGGCGAGAAGGAAAAGGAAATTAAAGCATCATACGTCAAAATATCAGGCCAAAAATCAACGTATAAATTTGTGACTCTGAACATTAAACTTTCCTAAATGAGATTTGTAATTTATTTTTTTCATTTTTAGATATGACTGTGCTATCTACGTTATGAAGTGGCTTGAGTTAATTGAGCCAGAAAACATTAAAAAGGGGAAGTATGAATGGGATAATTGGAAACAGGTAACTGTCTTTAGAACTATATAACTCTGTATTACTTTAATGAATTAATATTGCTGTTTAAACAGAATATACTTTTTAATTGTAGGATGAGGTGGACCACTATAGAGTGGAGTATGTTTCGCGGATACTATTCAATGAAATGAGTAAAGAGAGAGATGAAGCAATTAGAGCGAGTAATGCAATAAGACTGTCGAAGCCATCCTCCGTATTATTGAGTCCGTTTTGTCAGATAAATTCTACTGATATAGAAAATGAGTAATCCAACTGCTAGCTAGTTTGTAAATTGAACAAATGCTGTAAAAAAATTGCCATTTATAAACAACTTCTATTCAATGAAATTTTTTTCCATAGTTAAACTATATGTGCTGTTAAACTGTTTGTGCTGTATTCAAAAGCTGTATTACAGGTGGTTAAATATGAAGGAAAACATTAAGGCAGATCTAAAGACAGATTATAAATTTTACACCCAACGGGGGGTTTAATATACACCCAAGATTGCTTAAAATATACACCCAAACTGTATGTGCTGTTAAACTATTTGTGCTGTATTCAAAATGTATGAATTACAGGTACCAAAATATGAAGAAAAACATCAAATCAAATATCTACCTATAACCTGCGATTTTTTAAACCCAAATAAAGTTGAATATACACCCTGAAATCTATCCCCCCATGATGCTTTGAGACTAAAACCCTGAACCCTAAACACTTAAAATGTAAAATGTGAATTCACAAAAATACA
>NC_029776.3:16969879-16976510 GCF_000817695.3 Arachis duranensis
TATGTCCTTGATATTGGCTGTTATTTGAATGCACCACTGATGCAGCATCAAATAGGTTTATCTGAATATAACACTCACATATTAGCTAAACTATTAACGAGAAAAATAAACTCAATCACCACAAATTTAAAGAACATTACTTTTACCTCGCTTAAAACTTTCGTTTTCTTCTTCTTTGTGGCATTTGCAATCTGTTTGTCCAACTTTGAACCTAGCCTATTTTTTGGACGTCCTCTTGTTCGGATCCTTGGCTGGCTTTGAAGCTCGTTAACGGATTCCAAGTTGGCATCTTTGTGGGATAAAGAAGATGTCACCTTCCTTTTGGCTTTTAATGATTCCATCTCAGCCATGACGTTATCGTACGCACGGTGCAGAAATGCAGTCAGCTCCTCCGATTCGGATGCGAATTCGCAAATATTTTGCGAACGAAAAACCAATTGGTCAAACCTCTTGCTTCTTGGCTCCATCAGTGGCTCGTCATGGCTGCTCTTGATGTGTGTGTGTCGCCTCTTTACCTTCTTGCTCCATCGTTCCAGTATATATCTAGGTGACACTTGGCTTACTTGTTCAAAGCTTAACACGCTTAGTGCGTGACGACACAGTATCCCTCTGGACTCGAATAATAAGCATTGGCATTTTACCTCGGCTGCAACTGAGTCGTAAGTAACCACAAACTTGTTGAATATTGAGCTGAAAACTTGTTCTCCAACTTCGTACACTGAATAGCCTAGAGCAGAGTTTGTTAATCTTGTGATGCAATTCGCCTTCCCTCTGAATTGTGCTTGAACTTTCCTAAACTTTTGGTGAGTGTACACATGTTGAAACTGAGCTTCTACGAAGGATTTCGTTGCACACGGTATGACGGTGTGAAAATCAATTTGGTTGCACACGGTATGATCGTATGAAAATCTGCAGCATCTGATTCTCTCTCTGCTTGCTCCCTGCTTTCGAGGCAATTATCGTATTGTTTGATGAACTGAATAAGCGAGCTGTTCCAGGTGATAAACTTGTTAAAAAATGAATGCATGCTCTCGCTCCTTTGTGTGCTTCTCATCCCTGCCCAGAAGTGGTGATCCAGATAGATAGGAACCCGTATATGACGGTCTTCATACAGATCTGCATAATACACCCAAACACAGACTATAAATACACCCAAAAAAACATGCAATTTACACCTCTGCTGCAGATTTTAAACAAACATTACCTGAAAGCCACTTGTTGTCCAGAAGACCAAAATTCAGCAGAAAATCATTCCAATTCCTATCGAATAAGTCTTTGCTATAAGAGTTAAAAACAATTTGGCTCATTTCTCGTTCAATATCTACATGTCCCTTGTACCCGTTTAATTTGCTTGGAATCTTCTTCATGATGTGCCAAATACACCAACGGTGAATTGTTGTTGGCATACAGGCCTCTAAAGCCCTTTTCATTGATGCGCACTGATCGGTGAGAAATCCTTTCGGAGCGTTTCCTCCCATGCAACGAAGAAAATACATTAATTTAGCATCATAAACAGGGGCAGTTTGTTACCTGTTTGTATTGTAGGTGGTGTCAAATGAAATGACGTCTCCGAAATACTCAAAGGCAGCTCTACTTCTTGCATCAGCCCAAAAAGCCAACTTAATCAATTGATCCTCCTCGAGTTCAAGCTCAAAAAAGAAATTTTGATTCTTCTCTTTCATTCTTAACAAATATTTCCTGAATCCTTTGCATCTTCTTGTTCGGAAACATTCCGCACTTCCCTACTAATGTAATTCCTCACGTCCTTTTCGATAAAATTTAACTCGCAGTGACCACCGGCAGCCGCAACAAATGATTGGTAGGTTTTGCTTGGTCTGATACCGGCCTCCTCGTTATTCTCTATTGTACGACGAATGGACATGCATAGTTCCCTATGCTGTTTGAGCATCTCTGCTTTGCTTGGACAGCAGGGGTGTGAATGATCCAGCACAACCTTTGAAATGATCCAAGCACCGACATCCTTCAATGTGTGTATATAAATTCTTGCAGGACAATTTAAACCAGATGTGGGATTTGTCTTCTCGGTCGATGTCTTCTCGGTCGGAGATATTTTATATTTCCATTTTCCCTCTCTGCTACATGTAATCAATTGATTCTTAATCTCGTTTCCCTTCCTATTTGTGCTCCGAACTCTTGTAGAAAAACCTGCAACCTTGGCGTAGTTCCTGTAAAATTTTCCAGCATCTTCAAGGGTGGTAAAGGTCATTCCAACCTTCGGAATAAACTGGTCATCAACAACAGAAAGAGCCTGCAGAATACACCATGTCAAAAACTATAAATACACCCAACTATTGCAAATATAATACACCCGAACGGCACCAACTCAACTAAAATGATAATAAAAGCCACAAGTTGTAAACACACATGCTGCAGAATACACCGTCACAAAAAACTAAAAACACACACAATCATGCCTGATATAATACACCCGAACGACAACAACTCAGCTAAAATAACAGAAAAAGCCATAAATGTAAATACACCCACACTACCGAAACAAATACACCCAAAAAAAGCTCTGATCTACACCTGAGCGTCTGCTATAAATTCCAGATAATCAATCAAAACTAATACATTACATTCAATCCACAGATTTATGTTGACGCGTTAGTCTCACAGTCAATGTTCACGAATTATTCAGCTACACAATGCTATACAAATTACTACAACAAAATTCAGCGTAAACGTATGTAAATCAAACCTCAGGAACTTCGTTAGATTCAAATTCATAATCCACTTCACCCTGATTCAGCTGAGAATCTGACGTTGAATCAACCATTATCTTCAAAACGAATCCAAACTATGATTTCAGTAAACAAAAATCGATAGAAAACGAAGCTGGAGTTAAAAGAGAGAAAAACAAGAAGAAGAAGAACGAGAAGAAGAAGAAGAACGAGGAGAATAACGAAGAACGAAACAAATCTAGAAATAAGGAGAGAAGAACGAGAAGAAGAAGAACCAGAAGAAGAAGAACGAGAAGAAGAACGAAGAAAAGAAACAAATCTTTTAAATTTGGTAGTTATATAGCGCGTGTATTAGACGTAGGGTTGCAGCGCGTTTTAAGGGTTTATTGGTTAATGAACTTGTATAGCATACAAGCCTAGAGCTTTTATATATATATAACACATTTAAAATAATATAATTGCATACAAAATAAATTATAAACACATCTAAAATAAAACTATGTTTTAAAATACGGTTTAAACAATTTTAGTGTCTCATTATTTTATTTTTGATGATAAAGTCGACAAAAGATAAGATACGTTGAAAAACAAAAATGAATAAATAAAAAGAATAAAAGTAATCGCTTTTTGAATGAAAAGAGAGAATGTATAACAATCTCAATTGATGGAAAAAAAAGTTACATAATGTATTCTGTTCTTCTACAAACCTAAAATATGAATCTATTAAAAAATATTATAATTAATAAATTAAATTTAAAGGCTGGTTAATGAATAATTATTAAAGGAATAATAGCATTTCTCAAAAATAATGCCAGGTAAAAAAATTATTTTTATAATCAAATTAAATTAATATTATATACATACATATATATTTTAATGAATTTTTATTGAGTTAATAAGTTATTGACCTAAGACTTGGTTTGATAAAGTTTTTCGAAAAGATAGTACAAGTAACTTGTTTTGTGTTTGATAAATTAAAAAATCCATGTGCTTGTACTTGTAGTTTTTAAAAAATTAAGGTGCTTTTGAAAGCACTTAAAAAGAAACTTTTTAAAGTTGGTTTGCATTTATCAAAATTAAAAAATCTAATATAATTTTATAGATTAATTAATATCTAAATTTTAAAAGTTATTATAGTATTTTTAAATTTAAAAACTATTTTAAAAGTATCTAATATCTATTATAATATTTTTAAATTTTAAAAGTTATTTTACTAAACGTATTTGTTGTTGTTTATACTTATTAAAAATCATTTTTAATTCAATTTATCAAACACAGATGCTACAACTTTTAAAAAACTAACTTTTAAAAGTTAACTTTCATAAACTATTTTTAAAAAATAAAAATTTTACTAAACTAAACCTAACTTAATTGAACTTAATTACTAAAATAATTTGGTTAGCTAGCATTGTTAAAAAACAAAAAACCCAAACATCTTATGTTGGGTTCTATGTTTATTGAATTGATTTACTTAAAGAGGAGTGCTACACATAAAAATCATTTGGTTTACAAGTCATACAAGTTGGGAGAAACTTAACAAAAAATACGCTGGCCCATATACGATTTCCATGGCATGCTTCGCGTTCCTCCTTCTTCTCCTCCTCTTCCTTCTTCTTCTCATACTCTTCTTCTTCTTCCTCCATGAAAATGAGTTTTTTGTCAAATTTGTTTGATCTCTTTCGTGTGTTCTCTCTTTACCTTTTCATTCGTTGTTTTATCTGCGTTTATCATTGGTATTCTTGCTTCATTTTTTTTCGATTTTTATGATTTCTGAAATCAAGCTTTGAAATCGTTTTCAAGATAATGGAACTTCAGAAATACACCCAAACGATTACAGAAATACACCCAAACAGTTATAGAAATTCACCCAAACGATTATAGAAATACACCCAAAGGATTACAGAAATACACCAAAGGATTACAAAAATACACCCAAAGGATTTTTAAAATACACCCAAAATTCGTTGAAGTACACATTATGCATAATTCAGAACTCTTCCTCTTTCTCCTCCTCATCTTCTGTTGCTGCTGCTTCTTCATTTTCTTATTTCATATTCTCATAATTCTTTTTGAGAGGAAAAAATCAAACAAAGAAAAAAAATACATAATGTTGCAAAATCAAAAGAAGAACGAGGAGAAATACGACGATGAAGATGAAAAACTTCAAAAACGAAGAAGAAGAAAAAGAAGAAGAAGAGACACGGGAAAAGAAAAAGAAGGAAAAGAAAAAGAGGAGGCATGGAGAAAGAAAAAAAAAAGAAGAAATAAATAACTTGTATGACTTGTATGGGAAAACGCTTGTATGTGGAGAATTCCTCTTACTTAAAATTGTTTTCAAAATACAATCAATTATAGTTGATAATTCCTTTAAAGATGATTCTGAATTTTTTAACTTAGGTTTTTTTATTGTTAGTTTTATGGTCGAGTACTTTTATAATCTAGTTCTACAGTATAAAATTAAAAATTTTTTAGAATAAATTACCAATTATGCCCCTAAATTTATAAAACGCTGACAAAAATAACCCTAATATTTGATAACGACAATCATACCCTCAAAAAATTAAAAAACGCTACAAATCTGACCAACCGTGAGGAGAACCCTTCTCTGTTTAATGGAGCTTAGTGATGTGGCAAACAGAATTTCAACGTGGCCTCCGTATTAGGCTTCAATCCATTTTCTCCCTTATATAGAAATTTAGAGAGAACGTTTTTCCCAATTTGAGCAGAAAGCAAACCTTAACCATTGCCATGCATGGTGGAAGTTCAGTCATGTCCAGTTGTAATCGAAGGACACAGTCTATGGAAAATAGTAGATCTGAAGGGCTCGAAGAACATGTGAGCAAGCCATATGATGGCACATGTTTCTGCCGTCTTCAGGTGGTGGCGTTGAAGTCGAAGATGAGGAGAAACCCAAGAAGATGGTTCTTCAGGTGTCCTCTGTGAAAGGTATGTATGAATTTTCTGCTTCATTTTTCCCCCTGTTGACAATTGAGCTTGATGAATGGTTTTTGTGTTGGGCAGACGAAGAACACTAGGTGTCGTTATTTTCAATGGATGAACGAAACAAATGAGAAATCTGGTGGGGTGGAGGAATGCTCTAAGAATGGCACAGTAGTATGCAATGCATGTGGAGTATTGAAAGGAAGGTTTACCAGTGTTGAGAGTGAGACGACACAGAGAGATCGAAAGATGTTGATAGAGCAGATGAAGAGAGCTGAATTGCTTCTGTGTTTCATACTGAGTGGACTTGTACTGAGTTTGAGTATGAGTTTGATTTGTTTGGTTAGATAGGACAACGGATGCATGCAGGACAGGGTTTATTGATGAATGTTATGTGTTATTATTGCGTAGAATTTATGTTGACATTGCTGTGGCTATTTACTTACTTGTTAATGAATTGGATCTATGCCTTGAATTCGATTACATCACTAAGAAAAGCATGAATGGAGTGAAGTGCAACTAACTAAAAAGGCAACTCAGATATGTTAAATAAGTTCAAATAGACTGGTGCGCGAAATTGTGATCACTACTTTTCACAACTCAATTAATCCTCGGTGATGAGTCCAAAAACTTGGTGCTCAATACCATGGCATAAACACAAATTCGCACAACTAACCAGCAAGTGTACTGGGTCGTCCAAGTAATAAACCTTACGCGAGTAAGGGTCGATCCCACAGAGATTGTTGGTATGAAGCAAGCTATGGTCACCTTGTAAATCTTAGTCAGGCAGACTCAAATGGGTATAGATGATGAATAAAACATAAAGATAAAGATAGAGATACTTATGCAATTCATTGGTGGGAATTTCAGATAAGCGTATGAAGATGCTTTTCCCTTCTGTCTCTCTGCTTTCCTACTGTCTTCATCCAATCCTTCTTACTCCTTTCCATGGCAAGCATTATGCAAGGGTTTCACCGTTGTCAGTG
>NC_029776.3:16977009-16977338 GCF_000817695.3 Arachis duranensis
TACTTCCAGGCCCACTTGGTGTGTGCTTGGGCTGAGCAATGAAGCATTTTCGTGTAGAGACTTCTCTTGGAGTTAAACGCCAGCTTTTGTGCCAATTTGGGCGTTTAACTCCCACTTTGGTGCCAGTTCCGGCATTTAACGCTGGGAATTCTAAAGGTGACTTTGAACGCCAGTTTGGGCCACCAAATCTTGGGCAAAGTATGGAATATTATATATTGCTGGAAAGCCCAGGATGTCTACTTTCTAACACCATTGAGAGCGCGCCAATTGGGCTTCTGTAGCTCCAGAAAATCCACTTCGAGTGCAGGGAGGTCAGAATCCAACAGCAT
>NC_029776.3:16977501-16977857 GCF_000817695.3 Arachis duranensis
AAAAGTGAATTTTAACTAAAAACTAATAAAAATATACTAAAAACTAACTAGATCATACTAAAAACATACTAAAAACAATGCCAAAAAGCGTACAAATTATCCGCTTATCACAACACCAAACTTAAATTGTTGCTTGTCCCCATGCAACTGAAAATCAAATAAGATAAAAAGAAGAGAATATACTATAGACTCCAAATTATCAATGAAACTTAGCTCCAATTAGATGAGCGGGACTAGTAGCTTTTTTGCCTCTGAACAGTTTTGGCATCTCACTTTATCCTTTGAAATTCAGAATGATTGGCTTCTATAGGAACTCAGAATCCAGATAGTGTTATTGATTCTCCTAGTTAAGAATG
>NC_029776.3:16977922-16980664 GCF_000817695.3 Arachis duranensis
CAAAGCACTCTGTCTTCCAGTATTACCACCGGATACATACATGCCACAGACACATAATTGGGTGAACCTTTTCAGATTGTGACTCAGCTTTGCTAGAATCCCCAATTAGAGGTGTCCAGGGTTCTTAAGCACACTCTTTTTTGCCTTGGATCACAACTTTATTTCTTTCTTTTTCGTTCTTTTTCTCTTTTTTTTCGCTTCTTTTTTTTTGTATTCACTGCTTTTTCTTGCTTCAAGAATCATTTTTATGATTTTTCAGATCCTCAGTAACATGTCTCATTTTTCATCATTCTTTCAAGAGCCAACCAATCATGAACCACAAATTCAAAAGACATATGCACTGTTTAAGCATACATTCAGAAAACAAAAGTGTTGCCACCACATCAAACTAATTAAGCTAGTTTTAAAGATGAATTCGAAATCCTATACTTCTTGTTCTTTTGTGATAAAAACAGTTTTCATTTAAGAAAGGTGATGGATTCATAGGACATTCATAACTTTAAGGCATAGACACTAAGACACTAATGATCACAAGACACAAACATAGATAAACATAAGCATAAAATTCAAAAAACAGGAAAATAAAGAATAAGGAAATTAAAGAACGGGTCCACCTTAGTGATGGCGGCTTGTTCTTCCTCTTGAAGGTCTTATGGAGTGCTTAAGCTCCTCAATGTCTCTTCCTTGCCTTTGTTGCTCCTCTCTCATGATTCTTTGATCTTCTCTAATTTCATGGAGGAGAATGGAATGTTCTTGGTGCTCCACCCTTAATTGTCCCATGTTGGAACTCAATTCTCCCAAGGAGGTGTTCAGTTGCTCCCAATAGTTTTGTGGAGGGAAGTGCATCCCTTGAGGTATCTCAGGGATTTGATGATGAGAGGGGTCTCTTGTTTGCTCCATCCTCTTCTTAGTGATGGGCTTGCCAAGGTAGAGGACTTGTCTGCCACCTTATAGAGTTCTTGGGCTATAACCTCATGAACTTCCACTTCTTCTTCAATCATGATGCTATGAATCATGATGGCCCGGTCTAGAGTAACTTCAGACCGGTTGCTAGTGGGAATGATTGAGCGTTGGATAAACTCCAACCATCCTCTAGCCACGGGCTTGAGGTCATGCCTTCTCAATTGAACCGGCTTCCCTCTTGAATCTCTCTTCCATTGGGCGCCCTCTTCACAGATGTCTATGAGGACTTGGTCCAACCTTTGATCAAAGTTGACCCTTCTAGTGTAAGGATGTTCATCTCCTTGCATCATGGGCAAGTTGAACGCCAACCTTACATTTTCCGGACTAAAATCTAAGTATTTTCCCCGAACCATAGTAAGCCAATTCTTTGGGTCCGGGTTCACACTTTGATCATGGTTCTTGGTGATCCATGCATTGGCATAGAACTCTTGAACCATTAGGATTCTGACTTGTTGAATGGGGTTGGTAAGAACTTTCCAACCTCTTCTTCGGATCTCATGTCGGATCTCCGGATATTCACTCTTTTTGAGTTTAAAAGGGACCTCGGGGATCACCTTCTTCAAGGCCACAACTTCATAGAAGTGGTCTTGATGCACCCTTGAGATGAACCTCTCCATCTCCCATGACTCGGAGGTGGAAGCTTTTGCCTTCCCTTTCCTCTTTCTAGAGGTTTCTCCGGCCTTGGATGCCATAAATGGTTATGGAAAAAAACAAAAAGCAATGATTTTACCACACCAAACTTAAAAGATTTGCTCGTCCTCGAGCAAAAGAAGAAAGAAGAGAGTAGAAGAAGAAGAAATAGAGGAGATGGAGGAGGCTTTGTAGTTCGGCCAAAAAGGGGGAGAAGGTGTGTTTAGGTTGTGTGAAAATGAAGGAGTGAAGATGGGTTTATATAGGGGTGGAGAGAGGGGTAGGGTTCGGCCATTATGGGGTGGGTTTGGGAGCGAAAGTGGTTTGAATTTGAATGGTGAGGTAAGTGAGGTTTTATGAAGGATGGATATGAGTGGTGAAGAGAATTTTATGAAGGATGGATGTGAGTGGTGAAGAGAAAGATGGATTTGATAGGTGAAGGGTTTTTTTTTGGGGAAGAGGTATTGAGGTGATTGGTGAAGAAGAGAGAAAGTGGTAGGGTAGGTGGGGATCCTGTGGGGTCCACAGATCCTGAGGTGTCAAGGAAAAGTCATCCCTGCACCAAGTGGTGTGCAAAAAGCACTATGTGCCAATTATGGCATTAAACGCCGGGCTGTGCCCATTTCTGGCGTTTAACGCCAAGTTCTTGCCCATTTCTGGCGTTTAACGCCATTCTGGTGCCTCTTTCTAGCGTTAAACGCCCAGAATGGTGCCAGACTGGGCGTTAAACGCCCATCTGCTAGCCTTACTGGCGTTTAAACGCCAGCAGGTTCTTCCTCCAGGGTATGCTGTTTTTCTTTCTGTTTTTCATTCTGTTTTTGCTTTTTCAATTGATTTTGTGACTTCTCATGATCATCAACCTACAAAAAACATAAAATAACAAAGGAAAATAGATAAAATATAACATTGGGTTGCCTCCCAACAAGCGCTTCTTTAATGTCAGTAGCTTGACAGTGAGCTCTCATGGAGCCTCACAGATACTCAGAGCAATGTTGGAACCTCCCAACACCAAACTTAGAGTTTGAATGTGGGGGTTCAACACCAAACTTAGAGTTTGGTTGTGGCCTCCCAACACCAAACTTAGAGTTTGACTGTGGGGGCTCTGTTTGACTCTGTTTTGAGAGAAGCTCTTCATGCTTCCTCTCCATG
>NC_029776.3:16980751-16984075 GCF_000817695.3 Arachis duranensis
AGATTCATCCATGCACTTCCCAGTCTCTAGGACTATGAAATCAGCAGGGATGTAACGGTCTTCAACTTTTACCAGAACATCCTCTACAAGTCCATAAGCTTGTTTTCTTGAATTTTCTGCCATCTCTAGTGAGATTTTTGTAGCTTGCACCTCAAAGATCCCTAGCTTCTCCATTACAGAGAGAGGCATGAGGTTTACACTTGACCCTAGGTCACACAAGGCCTTCTTGAAGGTCATGGTGCCTATGGCACAAGGTATTGAGAACGTCCCAGGATCTTGTCTCTTTTGAGGTAATTTCTGCCTAGACAAGTCATCCAATTCTTTGGTGAGCAAAGGGGGTTCATCCTCAAAAGTCTCATTACCAAATAACTTGTCATTTAGCTTCATGATTGCTCCAAGGTATTTAGCAACTTGCTCTTCAGTGACATATTCATCCTCTTCAGAGGAAGAATACTCATCAGAGCTCGTGAATGGCAGAAGTAAATCCAATGGAATCTCTATGGTCTCAGTGTGAGCCTCAGATTCCCATGGTTCCTCATTAGGGAACTCATTGGAGGCCAGTGGACGTCCATTGAGGTCTTCCTCAGTGGCGTTCACTGCCTCTTCCTCCTCTCCAGATTTGGCCATGTTGATGGCCTTGCACTCTCCTTTCGGATTTTCTTCTGTATTGCTTGGAAGAGTACTAGGAGGGAGTTCAGTAATTTTCTTGCTCAGCTGACCCACTTGTGCCTCCAGATTCCTAATGGAGGACCTTGTTTCAGTCATGAAACTTTGAGTGGTTTTGATTAGATCGGAGACCATGGTTGCTAAGTCAGAGTGGTTCTGCTTAGAATTCTCTGTCTGTTGCTGAGAAGATGATGGAAAAGGCTTGCTATTGCTAAACCTGTTTCTTCCACCATTATTATTGTTGAAACCTTGTTGAGGTCTCTGTTGATCCTTCCATGAGAGATTTGGGTGATTTCTCCATGAAGGATTGTAGGTGTTTCCATAGTGTTCTCCCATGTAATTCACCTCTTCCATTGAAGGGTTCTCAGGATCATAAGCTTCTTCTTCAGATGAAGCATCCTTAGTACTGCCAGGTGCATTTTGCATTCCAGACAGACTTTGAGAAATCATATTGACTTGCTGAGTCAATATTTTGTTCTAAGCCAGTATGGCATTCAGAGTATCAATCTCAAGAACTCCTTTCTTCTGATTTGTCCCATTGTTCACAGGATTTCTTTCAGAAGTGTACATGAATTGGTTATTTGCAACCATTTCAATTAGTTCTTGAGCTTCTGTAGGCGTCTTCTTCAGATGAAGAGATCCTCCAACAGAGCTATCCAATGACATCTTGGATAGTTCAGAGAGACCATCATAGAAAATACCTATGATGCTCCATTCAGAAAGCATGTCAGAGGGACACTTTCTGATCAATTGTTTGTATCTCTCCCAAGCTTTATAGAGGGATTCTCCTTTCTTCTGTCTAAAGGTTTGGACTTCCACTCTAAGCTTACTCAATTTTTGAGGTGGAAAGAACTTTGCCAAGAAGGCATTGACGAGCTTTTTCCAAGAGTTCAGGCTTTCTTTAGGTTGAGAATACAACCATGTCCTAGCTCTGTCTCTTACAGCAAAAGGGAATAGCATAAGTCTGTAGACCTCAGGGTCAACCCCATTAGTCTTGACAGTGTCACAGATTTGCAAGAATTCAGCTAACAGTAAAGTCACCCAGCACCTTCCTTGCATTGTTGGCATTGTTGTTGTTTTCGGCTGCCATGGGTTCTTCTTCTTTGAAGATTTCTGTTAGGTCCTCAGAGAGTTGTGCCTTAGCTTCTCTTAGCTTTCGCTTCAAGGTCCTTTCATGTTCAGGATCAGCCTCAACAAGAATGCTTTTGTCTTTGCTCCTGCTCATATGAAAGAGAAGAGAACAAGAAAATATGGAATCCTCTATGTCATAGTATAGAGATTCCTTAAGGTGTCAGAGGAAAAGAAAAATAGAAGGAAGAGGTATAGAATTCGAATTTATCAATGAAAGATGGAGTTCGAATTGTTCCTTGAGGAATAATGTTAGTCCATAAATAGAAGGATGTGAGAAGAGGGGAAGAAATTTTCGAAAATTAAGTAAACGATTTTAAAAACATTTTGAAAAACTCTAATTGATTTTCGAAAATAAGAGTAGAAAAGAAATGAAGTGATTTTTGAAAAAGATTTTGAAATTAGAAATCAAAGTGATTGAAAACTATTTTGAAAAAGATGCGGTTAAGAAGATATGATTGGTTTAAAAAGAAGATGTGATTGAGAAGATATGATTTGAAAAACATTTTAAAAAAAAATTAATGACTTGGCTAACAAGAAAAGATATGATTCTAACATTAAATCTTTCTCAACAGAAAAGGCAACATACTTGAAATGTTGAATCAAATCCTTAATTGATAGCAAGTATTTTTGAAAATGGAAAGAAATTGATTTTGAAAAAGATTTGATTGAAAAGATATGATTTGAAAAAGATTTGATTTTGAAAAACTTTGAAAACCTGAAAAAATTTGCATTAAAAACAGAATCTTCCCTCTTGTGCCATCCTGGCGTTAAACGCCCAGAATGGTGCACATTCTGGCGTTTAACGCCCAAAACACTACCCTTTTGGGCGTTAAACGCCCAGCCAGGCACCCTGGCTGGTGTTTAAACGCCATTTTGCCTTCTTCATTGGGCGTTTTGAACGCCCAGCTTTTTCTGCATAATTCCTCTGCTGTATGTTCTGAATCTTCAATTCCCTGTATTATTGACTTGAAAAGACACAAATTAAAAATATTTTTGGATTTTTAATAATGAGGAATAATCAAAATGCAACTAAAATCAAATAACAATCCATGCAAGACACCAAACTTAGCAGTTTGTATACTACTGACACTAACAAAATGAGAATGCATATGAGAGACACAAAACACTCAAGTCAAGAGAATTTAAAGATCAGAGCAAGCAAATCATCAAGAACATTTTGAAGATCACTTAAGACACATGAATGAATGCAAAAAGAATAGAAACATGCAATTGACACCAAACTTAAAATGAGACTCTAGACTCAAACAAGAAACATAGAATATTTTTGGTTTTTTATGATTTTGTAATTTTTTTTTTGTTTTTTCGAAAATTAAGTGGAAAAGAAAATAAAGATATCAAAATTCTTAATGAGAATTCCAGGAATCATGCAATGTTAGGTCTAAGACTCCGGTCCAGGAATTAGACATGGCTTCACAGCCAGCCAAGCTTTCAAAGAAAGCTCCGGTCCAAAACACTATACATGGCCAATGGCCAGCCAAGCCTTAGCAGATCATTGCTCCAACAGCA
>NC_029776.3:16984192-16984410 GCF_000817695.3 Arachis duranensis
CAATCCCCGGCAACGGCGCTAAAAACTTGGTGCGCGAAATTGTGATCACTACTTTTCACAACTCAATTAATCCCCGGTGATGAGTCCAAAAACTTGGTGCTCAATACCATGGCATAAACACAACTTCGCACAACTAACCAGCAAGTGTACTGGGTCGTCCAAGTAATAAACCTTACGCGAGTAAGGGTCGATCCCATAGAGATTGTTGGTATGAAGCA
>NC_029776.3:16985046-16985592 GCF_000817695.3 Arachis duranensis
AGAGATGAGTAAATGATATAAAAATCCACTTCCGGGCCCACTTGGTGTGTGCTTAGGCTGAGCAATGAAGCATTTTCGTGTAGAGACTTCTCTTGGAGTTAAACGCCAGCTTTTGTGCCAGTTTGGGCGTTTAACTACAATTTTTGTGCCAGTTCCGGCGTTAAACGCCGGGAATTCTGAAGCTGATTTGCAACGCCGGTTTGGGCCATCAAATCTCGAGAAAAGTATGGACTATTGAACGCCGGTTTGGGCCATCAAATCTTGGGCAAAGTATGGACTATTATATATTGCTGGAAAGCCCAGGATGTCTACTTTCCAACGCCATTGAGAGCGTGCCAATTGGGCTTCTGTAGCTCCAGAAAATCCACTTCAAGTGCAGAGAGGTCAGAATCCAACAGCATCTGCAGTCCTTTTCAGTCTCTGAATCAGATTTTTGCTCAGGTCCCTCAATTTCAGCCAGAAAATACCTGAAATCACAGAAAAACACACAAACTCATAGTAAAGTCCAGAAAAGTGAATTTTAACTAAAAACTAATAAAAATATAC
>NC_029776.3:16985641-16992686 GCF_000817695.3 Arachis duranensis
CAAACATACTAAAAACATACTAAAAACAATGCCAAAAAGCGTACAAATTATCCGCTCATCATAGACCTAAGAAATCAAAATTAGTAAAAGCACAAGATTAAAACTGAAACAACTAGTTTGCATAACATTAAGCATTAACACTAACTGTTCCAACCCAAATACTGTATACATGCTAATCAGTCTTCATACTAGACATCAAAATACTCAAATTTTCCAACAAAGGACAATAACCAACCATACTAAATATCAACATATAACCCAAAAACTAGATAAATTTATAACTAAATACCAACCATACTAAATGTCAACATAGAACCCAAAATACTCAAATTGTCCAACAAAGGGCAACTAAATATCAAGTTATAACCCAAAAGATGAACTAATTATATAGCCAAGTCTCCTTCAAGCTGACTGATTTGGCATGAACTTTGAGAACCTAGAAGTGGTTGCCTTAGATGCTCCATTCATGGTTTCATTTGACACAAGTGGAGTCCTTGTGGAGGCTGAAACTCCTGAACCAGTAGCAGCATTTGTAGCAAGTGCAACGGGCCTTATTTATGGGGGCTTAAATGGTGGGTTGGGCCTTGGAGTGGCTTGTGGGCCTGGAGCTGTGGGCCTAACATGGTGTTGGGTTGCTAGAGCTATAGCTGTGGGCCTCAGATGCGGTTGGGCTAAGCGGGGTCTCACAATAGGCATCTTTACCCTGATTCTTTCCCTGCTAGTAGATGCTGTAGCAGCCGCAGCAGTGTTGGAGGGAGTTTTAGGAGTTGTTGCAGCACTCTTGGTAGATCTTGGTGCTCTCCTTGCAAGGTTAGATCTAGCAGCTCTCCTTCCTTTACCATGACTAGTTGAACCGGATGTGTTCATGTTTGCCTACAATAAATTAACTCTAATTACTAACTACATCTGAAGTTAGTGTAAACAGTAATTATTGAAAAATGTGCTACCTCTTCATCAGCTTCAGAGTGTGGATGGCCTTGTGTGAGATCCTCTTCGACTGCATCCATGGTTTTCTTCCAATACATCTCCTGCTCTGAGTCTGACATGTCTTGTAAGCCCTTGGGTGGCACAACTCCTCCTGTTGCTGGTTGACCTGCTTGAGTTGCTTCTTGTGCATCTGCATCTTTCCCAGCTGTAACATGATTCTTAGCAGGACAGGTCCTGGAATTGTGTCCCACCTACAAATACAACATCATTCTAAGCATCAACAGAAGAGAACAGATAACAGCAAGAGTTGTGGAATAAGTGAGTTTTTATTTACCTTTCTGCAATATTTACAACTTGTTTTTCCATAGCTCCTCTTGAGTTTGTACTGGCTCCCACTTTGACTCTCTGATTCATGTCGTGCTCTCTTCTTTGTAAGCCTTCCTATTGGCTTCTTATAAGGTGGAGGGAGACACGGCAGGCCCTCTGCATCAGCCCAATATTCCTGGTTAGGGACAATGTTGATGTGAAATTGATATGTTCTGTTGTATGCCTCCATGGTCAGCCAATAGTGGATCCTCTGGTTGTTGATTTTTTCTTTGGATTGTAGCAACTCCATGAAGCACAGCAGACCTGTCAGTTGCCACTTTCTACAAGTGCAAGTCCTGTCAGTTGCTCCTCGTGTTGTGGGAGATCATCTTGATGATTTGCTTGATTTTCTGAAGGATCTCCCTCTACTTCTGTATTTTCAGATCCTTCATCCTCTTCATTTTGCATAACTTCCTGGTGATGATTTTTCTGATCTACTAAACGAGGAATCTCAACTTCTTCGTTACCAAAAACCTCAGCCTCATCAACATACTCTGGATCCGATCAACTGGATGCTCAAAATACAAGTGGACCCTGTTTTCATTCCTCAATGCAGCATCACACAACTTAACCACATTGGCATCCCTCCTGAGCACACGTAACCCGTTAGATAAATTTTTCCTTGGCTCCAACCAATAAACTTCATTATACCTAGTATAACCTAAATCTAGAAACAAGCCTTCCACAAGGAATAGATTACATGTATCAACGTGCACCCTCTCGATGATACTCACTGAACCACCATTATACTTCAGCACACCATCCGCATCTTTCTCTAACCAACCCCGATGGTGATAAACAAATGTGATATGCGTAGCCATCTGACAAAAATCATCACAAAAGTCATAATCAGTTAACACAACACATCAAAACACCATCATCATACCTTCATATTGAAACCCCAAACGACTGATAATAAGAACAACGGAAACATAAAATGCTTACCAAAATCTTGGTTGTTCCACGACGATTTCTTCACTCCGTATCAACGCCAAACGTGACACTGCATGTGACGTTACCAAATCCAAGAGACGGATATAAAGCGACAACAGACGAAGACAAACGGAGACCACTACCAAGAAACTCTTCAGTTTCACGCGTCCAACATAGTCTTAGTTAAATATGGTCTTTCACTAAAGATTAATTTAGTCATTTCATTTGAATTGGGCAATTAGGGTTTCATAAATTAGGGATACAAGGAGAAAAGGGATTGAGATCCTAATACGGAGGCCATGTTGAAAATCCGTTTGCCACATCACCAAACTCCGTTAAATGGAGAAGGGTTCTCCTCACAGTTAGTCCGATTTGTAGCGTTTTTAAATTTTTCGAGGATATGATTGTCGTTATCAAATATTAGGGTTATTTTTGTCAGCGTTTTACAAATTTGGGGGTATAATTGATAGTTTTTTTTTTATTGTTTTGAACTGAGATAAAATTAATTTTAAGAAAATGAAATGCAAGTTTCTCAAAATACATAAATGAATTGGAAGAGATTCAAATGGACTCAATTAAATTTTTGTTTGAAATGGGTCTGACCCTAAATCCTAAATATGATCAGGTGTAATATTCAGTATCACAATGCAGTTAAAAATGCTTTAACTTTTTTCAAAAAACAAAATAAGACTATTATTTTCAATTGTTATATAATTTTATCTTGCGTTTTTATCCTTCTTAATGATTTGATAACAAACTATTAACAGAGAGCATAAAGTAAATGTTAAAAATTATTAAACACATCTTCTCTATTCAATAGTTTACAAGTTTAAATATGTGGTCACGAAGAGAAAAGAGAAAAAAAAAAAATAACATAATCGTTACTTACAAAAAGAGGATTTAAAATATACTATAGTAATATGGGTATAGATAAATTTTGTGAGAATATAATAAATCGTAACTTAGAGCTAGTTTGAATAAGTTTATAAGTAAGTTTTTTAAACTTTTAATTTATAAAAAAATATTAATTTGTAACTCTTTTAAAAGTTATTTAAAATGCTTACAAAGAAGTTTTAAGAAAAAATGATTTAACTAAAATTAAATAAATTCATAAATTATTTTTAATATAAGCCTTTATCTTTTAGGCTTTTTCTTTTACCAAAAAATTTAATTAAGTGATTTATCCAAACTAACTTTTAACCATATTTTAGAAATACTAACAAAAACAAAAGATACATATTTTTCAAAAATTTAATTTTTGATACACTAACGATATAAAAATTTTATAGTGTCATTAAATTAAATTTATTTATTTAGATAATTTTTTAAATAATAAATTTAAAAATTAATTACTTTATTAATATAATAATGTATAATTAATTATTTACATCAAATTCTTTTCTACTGACAACACATAAAAGTTAAATTCATCTTCTAGCTAATAAGTTTAAAATATCAATGTGTATTGTATTATTCATGTTAGATTTGCAATATATTTCTCATTAAAAATTTAAATAATTTTTAAAGCTAAAAATTTGCAATAAATATCTAATTATATATTATGATACTTATTGGAGTAATTTATTTTAATAAAATGATTGGAATATAAAATTACACAAATGTTTTGATTAGGTTTGGTTACACATCTATCCTATTTGAGTATATATAAATTGAATAAGTTAAGCTTAATTTGAACATTTTCACATAAATCAAATAAATAAAATTCGATTTAGTAATGTAAGAGAGAGTATTTCAATTTTGTACCACTCAAAAATAGAACAAATTATTCAAAAATATTTTGTACCACTATATAAAGGGTCTATCTAGTATACAGATGGATGTATACAAATTTTTGTCTTTTTATAATCTAAAAGTGTATCACTAAAAGTGTTGCTTAAAGAGAAAGTGTTACCCTTAATCGTTAACTTGGCTCTGATACCAATTTTTATAATGTAATTTCTTTTTCAAAATTTCTATTAACTCTTCATATTTTGTTTTGAATAAGTTTATAATTTGTATAAATTTGGTTGGTGATACTTTATAATTTGCAATTTCATAATCAAATGTATTGACTTTTTTTACTATTACTAATTCTGATTTCATTTTTATAGTTTTTTAATCTTGTTTTAGTTTATAATATTCTTTTTTGCATGGATTATTGTATATAAAATCTTTTATCTGTTTGTCTTTTTCTTTAATATAATTTTTTAAATCCTCAATAACTTCTTTTATTTCTACACTTTCTGTTGTTTCTAAATATCTTTTTAATTTTTCAACTTCATTTTCCATTTTTTCTTTCAACAGCTTTAATTCTTTTAGATCATAATATGGTGTTCCAGGTATTTATAAATTTTTTAAGTTTAACTCCAACTTATTTATATTTGTTCTTATTTCTATCCTTTTTATTATAAGGTCATTAATTTCGAACTGAAGATTATTTAATTCCCTTTTATATTCCTTTATTTTATTTTTTAATTTTTTCGCTCTTTTTCTTTTTATTTTGTTTTCTGGTCTTTCAATCTTTGTATACTTCATTATTTATCTTAGAATTTCTGCAAATTCTATCATCGATTCATCACTATTTTCTAGAGATTCTATTAATTTTTCTAACTCTTCAACTTTCCCTTTCAATTTGTCATAGATTATTTTTAGAGCTTCAAATGCTCTTTGATTTATTTCAGAAAACTGTAAATAATTCAACCGATTTTCTCTTTCAAAGAGC
This sequence comes from Arachis duranensis, assembly GCF_000817695.3. Classification (NCBI taxonomy): domain Eukaryota; kingdom Viridiplantae; phylum Streptophyta; class Magnoliopsida; order Fabales; family Fabaceae; genus Arachis; species Arachis duranensis. The sequence continues at coordinate 16,990,590 of NC_029776.3, forward strand.
TCTTGTTTCTTATCTTGATAGGTTACATATATTTTCTCTTTATTTATTGTCATAACTTAGTGTTTAGGGTTTCATTTAATTTTTCGACATTTTTTGTTAATTCTTTTATTTCAGAATTTTCTTCTTTAATCTTTAACTTAGATAAACTTAAAAGGCTGTTAATTTTGGATTCTCTTATTTGAAAATTCGATAAAACTAATTTTCCTGATGGTTCTTTTAGTAAAAGAACTGGGTTTTCAATAGCTTTATATTTTGGTATTTCTGTTTTTACAATTTTCTGAAATAATTCATCAACATAAATTCTCAATCTGTTTACCCAATTCTTCATCATTTATCAAAGCTATTTCAAGTTCTCCATTGGCAGATTTTATCTTTATAGGGGCTTCAAGTTGAATTTTTCCATAGTATATTATATTTTTTCTATTAAAAACTTCTTTTAAAAGATTCTGTTTATTAAAATTTTCATTTGATTTGAGATTTAATTCTGTTTTTAGAACAACCTGTTTTTCATTATCTAATAAGGCAGATAATCTATAATAATCAGATTCTTCCGTTAATTCTAAACTTTCTAAATAATTCATAACTTAAGAGATTAGGAGTTAATTCTAAGCTTTCTAAATAATTCATAACTAAGAGATTAGGATAAAGGCGTACCTTTCTGAAGAAAAACTTTCTTTATTTAGTATATTTTACATAAGATGTTTTTATCTCCAGAGGGGAGATTGTAGATACTAACTCCAGAGGGGAGTTTAGAATTCGTTTTTCCTAAGGGAATTCTTCTTCAAACTATAGAATCGCCTCGGCAGCTTCCTCTTTGCTCTCCTAGCATATGAGTACTCTTAGCCTCCTGCTTTCTATTGTTTGATGATCTCTTCAATTGCCTAAGCAACCTATTTATAATGGTTGGGTCTGATGGACAATTCCCATCCTTACCCTTCTTATGACGTCATTGCTTACGTCATTGTTTTATTATCTTGCACCAGCTACATTGTTGGTGCTTTATGACCTAAGCGCTTACGTCACTACGCAATAATGTTGAGAGATGCTTCAGATGTGCTGTCCTCCTCTTTCATCATGTGTCCTTCAGATGCGTTGTCTTCTTCCTTTATCATGTGGGCTGATTCCGTTTCATTATTGCTTTCTTCAGATAACTCTGAGACACATAGCTGGCACTTGTGGTCTTCTCTGTCTTTTATCAAATAGCAGAGATTCCTCTTTATCCCTTCAGGGAGCTTGTCTAAGAGTCCAGATAAATTGTAGAATGCTGATTCAAATTCCACTAAGAGTCTCATCTCTCTTTCTTCAATTTCATTCCTTTTACTGGACACAAGCAAAGTATTTCTGCTTTTATAATTGATTCTTGTGTGGGATTCCCTTGTTATCTTTTGAGTTCTTTCGAAGACCCTTGCTAGTGTGCTGGCTAGTCTTCCTTCATGACTGTAGATTGTTAAATCTTAAACTTGATCAATTGGTTGAAAATTTCCTGGGAAGACGGACATGAAGATACTTGATGTGCTGGAACCAAGCATTCTTCTTCTTCATTAAAAATACGTTGATTGTTCGTAAATTTTAAGGATATATCCCTTGGATTTACGTTGTCAATCATATTTTTAAATCTTTTTACTACATCAATAAATCCTGCAGGAAACTCACTAATAATTTTTAAATCATTAAAAATTAAGATTGTATCAATTAATCCATACTGGAAAAAAACTGATAGGTGTCAGATGGGGAAGCCTCTGGAAATATAACCAGCTTTGTTAGCTGTTCTTTGGCAATAGGATAATATCCCAAGATTGCCCTTTTTTCTTCAGTCCAATTTAGGACTATGTTAAGGGTTTCTCTGAGATTTGATCTACAGACCCTTTTCTTTTCCTTGATTTCGGCCCTTGTAGGAATGTTTCTTATTATTCCTGTTCTCTGGGTTTGAATTGGAGCTTTATCTGCTCTTTTTAGGGTTTGCTCTGGATGAAGAGCATCATATTCCCTGAAAGATTCCTTTGCTTCTTCCAGTGTTAAAAACCCTCCTTTATGAATTATCCTTGATTGATGTGTAAATGGTGCTGCTTTTTCCCAGGCATCATATACTCCTTTCAT
>NC_029776.3:16995455-17029776 GCF_000817695.3 Arachis duranensis
GTTTCCTGGATTTTAGGAATGTATTTTGATGGTATTTTTGTATATTTTGAATCTTTATTTATAAAACTTTTTTAAAGGCATAATTATCAAAACCTGTTTCCCATTTAAATTGAGATTGATTATCCTTAGATGTTCCAGCTTCATTTTTTACTTGTATTGGAATTGCTGGTTCTTCATCACTTGAGTAATCTAGGATGTGTTCTTCATTTTCTATATTTTCAGAATTTACTAATTCTTCTTCTATTTGAAATCCTTGTTCCATAACATTATTTTCTTGAGCCATTTTTAATTGTTTAAAAAGCATTGTAACTTCTTTTAATTTTTCTTCAATATTCATAATTTTAGTGGTGGTTTTACTTTTAAATCTGTTATGTTAATTATATTTTGAAATTTTTCTTCTTTAGGATTCTCTTTTTCCTTATTTCTTTGAAATTTTATGGATACTAATATTTCTTCAAGCATATCTACTATAGAATTTAATTGTGGGTTGAAGGTATGATAAAGATGTGGGAAATCATTTCCATGGTAACATTTTTTAGAAATTCCGTGTGAAAAATAAGTTTTTTCAGGTTTTTGAAGTCCTTCAATAAAACTTATAGTAAAATAAAGATTTTGAGAAAAATCATTTTGTATTGATTTTAAGAATTCAGTGTCATTACAATTAACATTAGTTAAAATCATTAATTTTTGATCTATTAATTTTAATAATTTAATTATTTCTTCTCTTAAATCTTCTAATTTACTTTTTTCCATTAGGTGACGCTTTGCTTTGTGAAGAGTTACGGTTTTGAGTGAAAAGTGTAACTTTAGGATGTGTGGTTTAGATTTTGCCACATCTTTAAATCTTTAAATCTGTACAGATTTAGATATGTACCATATAATTTTCTCTATATAAATTGAGTCTCTTCACTTCGATTTATAAAGAGAATGACATAACATTTGATTAGAATTTTTTTATTTAAATTAATTAAATATATTATTTTCTGAAATTCATAAAGCAGAGAGCATTTATTGATATACGCAATATGTAATATCTTGGGTGATGTGACCCAAAGTTCATTAAACATATATTCACTCACTAAAAATTTAAAATATGACACACAAAAAACTAAACGTATTCCAAATGTATTTAGAATATAGCATGAAGACAAAAATAGGTACTCAATATCTGAGATGTGTACATTAAAGAAACGGGATCACAGTACTCAAGATACGTGCATACAGAAAATGATATCACAGTATCTGAGATACGTGTCTAATTATTTAGGTATCTTTGCATCCTAGATTTCTACATATTAAAAAAAACTCTATATAAGGAGTTTCTTGGTTTAAATATTAGTCACACTACATCCATATCTCTATTTTTAGTCTTTATACTTCTTCTTTACATACACATGGATAATAATCAGTTCTTTTTTGTAGTAATTTATTCCAATAGGACAATAAAAAGTGGTGAAAAAAGTGTGATATTTGAGTGTTGAAAAACTGTGATGTTGCGTAATTGTCTTGTTGATCTTCTAGATGTGCTAAAAAATGTCATACTAAGCAACATGGGGTAATAGGTCCCAAAGAGGTTGGAAGAGTTGTATATAGATTTTTATCAATGCTACCGAGTGAAGGGTTTACTAATAGGGTATTCTGACTTGAAGCTGATCAGCATGTGAGGGTAATGTTTAACATACATGCTAGGCTAATGCCGCAACATATGATGGAGTGGTATGCTACAGTTCGTGACATTGGTGGTGGCTGTGGGCCGTCTTCTTCTATCTCGCAGGTAGTCTTGGTGGAGACAATATCGATTCACTTCGCCAAGCCTCGAGATAGTGTTGAAGAGGACGATAGTGACCCAGATTCGAAATTTATTTCCAATACCGAATCGTTTAACGAGAGTGATTTTTCTGCAGAATATGTATCAGAGACTCCAACTGGTGGGGATACACGGTTTCTTCTTCCTTACCTTTCATGTTTATTGTTAATATTTCATCATGTTGCATCTATGTAGTGGTTGTATTAATAAAGTTACAAAAATGATAAAGTCCAAAAATTAGTCCAAATTATAGAAAATTTGAAAAGTACTACAAATACAATAAAACAGAAAAGTTTCACATATAAAATAAAATAGAATAATACTATGAATGATACATCAATTAGAAAACTATGATTGTTGATCATTGTGATGATCCAAGCGGTGCCGCATCCTACAACCAGGTGTACGTATCTGTCACTGAAGTCTGCTCAACCGAGGACGAATGACACCCAGGAGCTATGGCGAAGGAGTTTGCTGGGGGTGACAGAGTTGGTACTGGCTGATGTGATAGAGGGTGATGAAGGCTGATAGACTTAGGGATGAGGAATAACAGACTGGTAATATGGTGATGGCATCTATTGATATACTGGTGGATGTGGTACTAGAGGATATACAAGCGGCATAGTGGTAGACTCACATGTGGGGTGAGCTTGTGTGTAGTCCCACAACAAAGGAGTCTGCTGATGAAAAGCAGGAGTTGTATATAGCCCAGGTTTGTATAGTACTTTCAGTGACGTGTACGTCAGGCCCAAGAAGTAGCTAGCTGGTCTCTTTGCTTCTCATCGTGGTCTCTCCTACCACGATAGTAATCTGTCAAGTAATCCATGATGTCCCCTGGTGCAGTCATAAGTTGATACATCTCATGAAACTGTATAAGTTGGGTGTGATGATGTCAAAATCAGCCTAATCCTAAGCAAATGTACCCTCCTCCAACTGTGCTGCTGATAATGAAGGGCTGGGCTACTGCTATTGTGCCCCTGATGAAGACCCTTGCATGAACTCCCTCGCAATGTCTGCCTCATGCCTAGCAAAGAAGCTGGGCGATGGAATATCACCATGTGTCGCTCCCGTGGCCTCCTCAGCCATATGCTCCTCGCGTGCATACTCAGCTGCCTCATCTGACAACTGCTCATTTGCATCTGCACATCTCGCTCGCTGATCCCGGGCCTCCGTGTTACTTTCGAACATCATTTCTAACATGCCTCGCCCATTGTCAATGGTCTGAAGCATCTACTAGAATGTCTAAGACATCCCTCTGTATCAGGGCAGCCGGTGGGATATTTGCAAGCGGTGCCGCAACCCTTGGATCAACTAGCACGTCCTCCCTAAATAGAAACTTAGCTCGACATGCTCCCTGCCACCATGTCTAGTACTCCTAAGTGGGTCGAGAAGCAGGGATCCCATCAATGATCACCATGTGCTGTGGCTGGCCACGTGCCCTCCACAAGTCATACCAGTCACGGTGCACATCAAGCCACCACATATCATCGCCTTGAGTCGTCTTGAACAGAAACTCGTTGATATTGACCAGATCCGTTGACCGGTGCTGCTCTCCCCCAAGTTGTCTCTTAACTTTGTCCACATGATAAAATTCTACAAAGTAGAAGCAGACAATCAGACCACATCTCTCTATGTATGAATCTCTCCAACATTCCTAATCCGTTAGGAGCTATGTGCTGTAGCTGGAGATCCTCGTATGGTGTCCAACGAAACTAGATCATTGATATAAATTCTAATAATTAGACATGTAAGAGCACTAAACATAATATAGTAGGAACCAAAACAGATCATACCTCATCAACTGTGAGGACATCCAGCCTACGTCGTAATTGTAATATCCTATCATAATGGTGGTCTCTGGTTTGTTGCTCCAATCCCACAAACTTATTCATGGTGAATAAAATATTCTTAGTAATTAATATTGCAAGTAGTAACGAATAATGAATATTAATTAATTAATTAATTACCTGGCTATAAGTGGGAACCATTGTACATTATACCCAGTCGGATAGAAGGACGGAAACTGTTGAGTTAAGAACATAATTAATTTAATGATGATGACAAATATTAATTTATTGGATTAAATACCCAATTGGATTTGATTGTTTTATTTAGTGATGTAGGCCTAAATTTGTTTAAGATGCAACCCAAACTAATAAGGCACAATGCACTCAAGTATGTTGAATGAAAATTGATCCACAAACCAAGCCCAATATCAACCAAGTTTTAGTGAATCAAACCTAAGCTAAGTTTCTCTTGTGCACTTCGAATAAACATGAGAGAGAGAGAGAGAGAGAGAGAAAGAGAGAGAGAGAGTAAATAAAGAAAGCAATGTCCAATCACACTAATCAAAAGCATATTAAGCTAAGTCAGAGGTTAAAGGTGATTTATTTCTATTTGCATGCAAGTTAATTTTTTCACTTCTTCTCTAACTCTCTGCAACACCATTTTGAGATAAATGAAGAAATTGGTGTCTGATTATCTCTGTTGTAAATTAATGGCTTACATTGTTACTTGGAGCCAAAGCATAATTTCAAGAGTTTGGATTTTGGATTGTCACTAAGCAAACAAATCTCTGCTGCTCTGCACACCTCGATCAAACAAAGAACCATATTTAAAATCCCTAATTTTGGGATTGATTGCAGAAAAGGAAGGGATGATTTCTGCTAGCCCAAAGTCCAAGAAGTTAACTTTAGAGAAATCCTAACCGTGTCTCTGACTAAGGTACAAAAAAAAATTGAATCTAATAAGAGACCAAAGAGAAAGAACCTGAGAGAGAGAGAGATTGAGAGAGAGAGAGAGAGAGCAAAAGTTAATCCTTACTAAAGGGAGCACTCCGCCAAGATGAAGAACAAGGTTTTAAGTTCAGAAGTTGGGTTCAATGCATAGAGTCAAGGCTGTGAATCGTCATCTCCTTCATGTTTTACTATTTTGTATTTCAGTTTCAATGTATATCTTTCTTAGTTTTCTTTGAGAGGTAAAAGGCAAGAAAGAGAGGCATTGAGAAAAAATCATAGAGTAAAAAAGACTGAGAGAAACACTTGAGAGAAAAATCAAGAGTGATTTCAGATTTCTTTTGATTGTATTTTCTGTCTTGAGTCATGTACCTGAGAAGTATCCCTTACTAAGTTGGGTAATTACTTAGTGTGATAAGTCTAGGTATTAGCATAGCCAAGTCAAGTTTATGTTGAAGCTTGTGTGCCCAGATAGGATTACGTTGAGTCCTAGGGCATTGGTGTATGTAATACTTGGATTGATATTGGAAATTCCACCAAACTGGATGTTGGTTGCATTGCACAAGGCAACTGAACCAGGATATATGGCTGTGTCACCTTTTTCCTCTCTACTTTAGTTATGTTTTTTTGGTTTTTATGAGACAAAACAAAATTGTCTCTTGCATAATCCGCTGCGCAGACCAACAGAAGCCAAGTTTAATTTCATATTTAAGGCTTTATTAATCAAAGTTAAAGAAGGCTATATATTCAACCACCATTCTCTAAGCCTTATGGAACCTTCAGAAACCTATGGTAAATCCAAGACAACACAAATGGTATACACCCCGCAATGTCCATCATGTCATGCCCAGAAGTGGTGCACAAAAAGTTGTAAGTGTGTGCCAGCAATGCAGACCCCCCAAAAGCAACCGTCCGCATCTACCAAAATTCTCTAGTAGTGACAACCATCTAAAAGGGACAAGTGTCTCTGACTTGTCCGTGAACGAAAATTCTCTGATCAGCATCATCAGGTAGCACCGGACATATTTACGGAGAGTATTTGGATCTATCCCAGGTGGAATGTGTGAGACCCTGCTCCTCAACTAGGTCATCCTCAAACCAAAAATCTATTTCCTCTCCTCTAACTGTGATGGCGACCTATCCTTGAGCAAATCCTCAACTCATAGCCACGTGGGGTGCCCATGGTATTGTTGGAAGTCTCTGGTGAAACCCCTGATCGGCTCACTATCTGTGCACAGACTAAGATGGTAACCAACATCCTACAGCGTAATGATGACCTCACCCCACAGAAGATAGAAATTATGGGTCTTGGGCCTCTACTACTCCACAAATACAGAAAGTAAGGTATTGTCAAATATGAAATTCCTAAACTTTATTGTATGTCAAAATCTAACCTCCCTAATGTAAGGCAATAGAATGTCGGGTGGGGAGATGGACAATGTCACACGACATGACAAGAGCAACTGAGGTCTTTGCAAGAATAGTAAACTTTAGTCTTCTAGATTAATCTTATCTAAGTCATGAATATCTAATATTTATTATAATTAAATATTAGCACACTACACGATTTATATTTAATTGAGAGAGTTTTTTAGTAGAGGTTTTTAAAAACCTCCAAAATATACTTTATTTATGGCAATTTATGAAACTCCCCCTAATAGTTAATTTATAACATTTAAACTCTCACCCCAAGAAAACGCTCTTCTACTACTGAGTTTCCAAAACTCACCGAGGCAGAGAGAAGAAAAGAGAATGGCAATTGAAAAAACTCTAAATTATCTACCGTCGGTGTAGCTGTTATTGCAGTCATTGGTTTCGCCGCCATTGTCGTCGCCGTTACAATCGCCAGTTCTGCCGCCGTTGCCGCCACATTTGTCATAGGAAGCTTCTCAATTGAGCCACCTCCTCATCAACATTATGGTTTCAGATTTGTTTGCTATGTAGCTATGCTTGCCGCTACAGTTTCTACCGCTGTAATTTCTGCCATCGTTGTTGCCGTAGTTTCTGTGATCGAAGGCTTCTGGATCGAGCCACTGTTTTAGATCTGTTTTCTCCTTTGAGCTACCACTGATATTCATCTTTTTCTCCATATTTCGTTTATCTCTATTTCTCTGCTTCTTTGAAGTTCCAATTGATCAACCAACGCAGCGACTTTTTCTTTGTGCTATTTTACCGTACTTGATCAACCAACTTAGGGTAATCATTTTAATTTTTTAAATCGGTGCCTAATACTGTACTTGTTTCGACAATGAAGAAATAGCCATTTGGTTACTATGTTAACTAGACTCTTGATTATGGAATTTTACCATTGTACGGCGTCCTGCAAATTGAAATGGAAATGGCTTGTCTGAATATGCTTGCATGCTTTTACTTGTTCATTCTTGCTATAATTTCATGTTTCACTAGGATATTCTGCATTTCTATGTCATTCAATTGCTTTGTGATTTATGTGATAATATTTTGTTTTCTCGCTGTTTAATTTTGTTTGAGATATTATGATGGCAAGATATTATAAATTGATTACAGTGTAGTTTTCCAAGTTCATCTTGGCTAAGATCTTGAGAACAGTAAAGGTTTCATATAATATACGAGTGTTGCATTGTGTTTATTGATATTTTGGTTACCAATTTTGTTCTTTATTACTTCTTTTGCAATTATTCTTAGCTTCTTAAGAATGCTTAGCCAATTCTTCAATTAACAATTTATTTTTATGTTACTGTTTGAAGTATCTTTTAGAAATGGGAGAGCTTGTAATCCATACAAATCACAAGCTGAACTTTTTGTCATTTCTTCTATCACCTTAGTTAGATCCTCATTTCTCATTACTTATTACAGATGATGCTGATGTTTCATTTTAAAAGGAACGTTCTTAATTTTTTTTTTCAGGGAGTTTTCCCCTTTTGATAAAAAAGATTTGATAGCTACTGATTAGTATATGCAGTGATTTTCATTTATGATGATATTTGTGTAACTTTTAGGTTTTGCAATTAGCAACTCTCTTTGCTTTCAGTTTTAGCATCCGCTTCTTCTACGCCGATTACAAAATGAGTGGGTACTTTAAGAAAGCCTTTATCTTTCTTATATTGGTTTTGGTCAAAATTAATTTCTTTGCTTTAATTTTCTTCAGTTGCATAATCCAGTTTGGTCTTGGTCAATCAAAAATGGCTCCCGCATCTGCAGAGACTATAAAGGCCAGAGGTCAGCCTCTATCTAACTTATATATTGATTGATTGATAAAGGTTCCTATCATCGAAGCAGCTAATGGTGACACCAAGGGTTTGTAGGATGGAATCAGAGAGTGCTCTCAAAAGAGGAACAAGATTGGCTCTGAGGATCCCGATCTTGAATTCTCACTTCCATTCCTTGTTGGCGCTCTCAAAATGGTACAATTCAATTTCTTTTCCCTGAAGTCTATAGATTTTGCTATGAACACAAGGGGGATTAAAATCTAGTTCTATGTATTGGTTCAGGTTGAATGCCTTGTTTACGATCATCTAGTATGCCCAGGGGAGGAGCTATCTTGTTCTGTTCGTGGATATGGAAAAATCTACCATATTAATTGTGTAAAAGAAGCTATGGAGCTCTCAAATAAAATTAAATCAAGTGCTCACGACATGTAAGTATTTGGTGAATCGCATTTTACAATTAGCATTCATATCTGCTTAGGTGATGAATATATTCAATTAGGATGCCCACAGGTATGTGTGTGGATGCTATATCCTCATAATTGGCATTATAATCACATCTCAGTGATAGAGGGGATTTAGGGCGTAGCTATAGTTTGTGATATTAACTTTAGTGTTGTGCCCACTGTATATTGATTATTTATGCTGCAATAGATTTTTTCATTAGATACATGGCATATTCAGATTTAATTCTTTGCCGTGTTAGGGAATATCTGTAAGTCCCAGAATTTTTTAAAATTTTATTATAAATTAATTTCAAGTTTAATTATATATTTATTTATAATTATTGAAATATTTTCTATATTTAAATTATAAAGTTTAGTAATTGTAAAATAATAAGAATTTTATATGATTTGCTTTAAATAATTGAGATTTCGGAATTTAATACTTTCAATTTTTATAGACAAAAAAATTAATTATATTATCTCTAATTTTAAATTAAAATACTTAATTGGAAGTCAATTAACAAATTGATAATTAAATAATATTTTAAAAATAATCTTAAAGTATTAAATTAGATTTTTAATTAATATTCTATACTGCTAATTTTATTAAAATTACCTAAACTATTCTAATCCTAACCCTCTACCCCACCGACTTCCCTTCCCCAAACCTAGACCCAAGTGCTTCAGACAACAAAGGAAGAAAACGTTGAGAGGGAGAGGGATAAACGGAGTCAGAAAAGAGAAGAGAGGAGAGGGGGACGGCCAGCGTCAATGGGCCTTGCCGTCGTCGCCGAGTTACTCGCTGCCATCGTTGCTGGCTCTGACATGGAGGAGGGAGCCAAGGGAGAAGAAGAATGACGCTATTACGCCGTTCCTCGCTGCAGATGAAGCTCGCCATCGCAGCTGCTACTGTTTGCGTCGTCATCGTCACCGAAGGGAGCCAGCGTCGCTGTCGTCCATGGGTGAGGTAGAGAAGAGAGTCCGCGGGGAGAGAGAGAGGCTGTTCGTGTTGCCGCCGCTGTTGGAAGGATGGCCGCCCTTGCCGATCTGCCCGCCGCCGTTTATGCTTGCTGCTACGTCACCGGAGCTCTACGCCGCCGCCGCCGCTGCCACCAAAAACCGCCATTGAAGCCTAGGTCTGCTTGGTAAGCTCTAATCTTGCCTCAGATCTTCTTTTCTGTTAAGTTGGTTCTACAGTAAGTTGTTGCTGCGGTTGTCTGCGTCAGGTTATACAGTCATTGTGAGTTTCTCTGTTGTACGCCACCGTCGGAGCCATCTTTCCACTGCTGCCGCCTTTGCTCTGAGCCGTTGTTACAGCAAGTGTTGTTGTCGTTGCAGCTACTCGGTTTAGTCGTTCCTCTTTAGTACGGTAAGCTATTCATTGTTTCAGTTTTGAACTCTTTTAGTCGTTGTTCTGTTGTTTATTGTTAAGATTCTTGTGACGTTAATATTTTAGGATTTAGTCTTTGGGGGCCACATGTTGCGATTAAGGTTGCTTCTGTTGTGGCAGAAATGAGTGGAGCTGAGGTCGCGGTTGTCATTGTTTTCGGGCCGAGGAAAAAGGTTTATGTGTTTCGACCTGTCGAGGTAGGGGTTCTCTTAAAATTTATTTTATATTACCGAACGGTTATAAATAGATAATGAAGTGAAAAATATATTTTTGTGATTTTATTTTCCTTATAGATATGGTTGTTTGTTGGACTGAGTTACTGATTGTTTGAGTGGTGTCCGATTATTGATGAGAAATTGCTCTGTAGAGTATTTAGTTGAATAGTATGAAAAGTGATTTTTTTCATGGTTTTGGAGTTAATTTAATAATGTGAATGAATCAATTTTGGAAATGATTTGAGATATGAAAAATGAATTGAATTTGGAAACAGTTTGATTTTGAGTTAGTTTGATTTTATAAATAATTTAATATTGGAGCTGGTTTGACTTTGAAAAAGATTTATTATTGGAACTAGTTCTATTTGAAAATAATTTGTTATTAGAATTGGTTGAATTTTCAAAAATGATTGAGATATGGAAATGATTGAGAATGGTTGAGGAATGTTTGAATGGGACCCAAAAAGGGTGGCAGTGCCCGAGTTTTAGAGGAAATACTGCCGAAATTTTATAAAAATTGAAAGTTTTGTTTGAAATAATTATATAAACAGATTTGGTTTTAAAGATTATAAGTTTTAAATTTGATTTATTTAGAAAATAATGAATTATGTTTTGAGTTGGGGTTGTTGATGAACGGAATGGGAGGATGGATAATGATGATTGAACTTGAATGAAGGATGGTGAGAGTTGATTTTAAAGTATGATTTTTGAATGAATTTGGAAATGAGATATGAACAGATGAATGATGATAATATTGAGAATGATGTAAATATTTATGAATTATGATAGAAATATTCATATGGCTTATTTATTTGAATTATCTGAGACACGAGTTTTCCTAGGTAGACGTAGTGGCTTGCTGATGCGTGAGCATCTTTCCTATCTTTTCCTAGTGAATTTGCATTTAATTTGTTGAGTTTAATCAAGAATTAATTATCTTTTAGCCACTATAGATGCTACTTTGAGTCTTGTGCAATTCTGTTTATTTTAGATAGCATTCGGCTAGATTTGATAGAGTTTCTGCAGAAGAAGAGATGAAGGCGAATGATGCTGTCAACCCTGACCTCTCTGTACTCAAACCTGAATAACACGAGCTACAGAGGTCCAATGGATATGATCCTAGTGGCGTTGGAAAGCTAACTTTCAGAGCTTTCCAACGATATATAATAGTCCACATTTCTCCTCACCAATTTGGCCAAGAATGAAGGAGATGACCAATGAGGAGCGATGCGTGCGCGTACCTGACGCGTGCACGTGATTTGGAAAGTTGCACAGCGATGCGTGCGCATACCTGACGCGTACGCGTGACACGTGAAGAAGACCATCGACGCGTACACGTGACTGACGCATACACGTGACATGCGCCATGTGCAGAAAAAAAAAGCTAATTTCTATAATTAATTCTGAATTAAATTTAAATTTTATTTTAAAATAGGAAAAGATATTATTTTAGTTTTAGAAATTAGATTTTAAATTAATTATGATTAGATATAAAAGAGAAAAGAAACTTCTCTTCAGGGGGAATTCGATTCCATTTTTTTAATGCAAATTACAGTTTACCTAAATCCTAGTTTTTCTCTCTGAACCATGAGCAACTAAACCTCCATTGTTAAGGTTAGGAGCTCTGTCTAATTGTATGGATTGATTCTATTATTTTTCTATTTTAATTCATGTACTGATTTATAATTTAAGAATTGTTTTCGTTCTTTATCTTATGAATTTGGGTGGAACGGAAGTATGATCCTCTTTCTAATTGAGTTCTTGTATAACTTGGAAAAGCTCTTTACTTGAACAATAGTTTGAAAATAATTTCTCCTAAATTCTAATGATATGGATTTAACGGGATATGTGACATATAATCCTCTTATATTTGGATAATTAGGATTTCTGGGGCATATAAACTAGAATTGAATTTTACCCTCTAATTGGAATTAATTTACCAAGGAATTGGAGGTTGATGAGAATTAGAGGAGACTAGAAAGGTCTAAGGAATTAGGGTCTAGTCACATATAGTTTGCCATGAATTAAATCTTGCATGATCAAAATAAATTAATAAGAAAAGTGATAAACCACTATTTTATGGTTTATATTGTATTTAATTGAGTGGTTTTATCAAGCTTTTCACCCACTTATTCATAGGATTTGCATGATTTTACAATTCCTTCCTAGTTTAGTTCTATGATTGAAAACATGCTTCTTTGGTCTTAATTTAGCTAATCTTAATCCTCTCTTATTACCATTCGATGCCTTGATCTATGTGTTAAGTGTTTCAGGCTTCACAGGGCAGGAATGGCTTAGAGAATGAAGAGGAAGCATGCAAAAATGGAAGGAACACAAGGAATTGAGGAGATGACCAGCGAGAAGTCACGCGGTCACATGGCTCACACTACCGCGCGAAATGGAAGAAGTCAGAGTGACGCGTTCGCGTGCCTGACGCGACCGTGCGGATTGGAAGCTACACGAACGATGCGAATGTGTGGACGACGCGCACGCGTGGTACGAAAAACGCTGAGTGACGCAATCGCGTGGACGACGCGGACGCGTGACGTGCGCGATCTGCAGAATTACAAAAGTCGCTGGCAGAGATTCTAGGCTGCATTTCAACCCAGTTTTCGGCCCAGAAATACAGATTAAAGTCAGGGAACATGCAGAGACTCAAGAAGCTTTGATTTTTCACAATTTTAGGTTTTAGATGTAGTTTTTAGTGAGGGAGGTTCTCTCCTCTCTCTTAGGATTTAAGATTAGGATTCCTCTTAAAGGATTTAGGATTTATTATTATTATTTCAACTTACAATTCTTCTGAGCTCCAGGTTTAATATTCCTTTATTTCGACTTCTCTTATTTTAATGATTTAAGTTGCCCAATTGGCTTATGAATATTTTCCATGTTAGATTTGACTGCTTTGAATGAATGTTATTTGAGGTATTCCAGATATTTATGATTTTAATTTAGCTTTCTACATTTCTGGCTTTGGTTAAGAAATCAGTTACTCTTGAGTTATCAAACTCAACGTGATTGATAATCGCTATCTTTGCTAATTAGCTTGAACTTCTATAATCCCAATCTTTTTCTATTAATTAACTAGGATTCGAAGATCAAACTAATTAGCCATTTGACCTTCCTTTGCATTAGCAAGGGTTAACGAAGTGGAATTAAGATTCAATTTTCATCATCATTGATAAGGATAACTAGGATAGGACTTCCAATTTCTCATACCTTGCCAAGAGTTTATTTTACAGTCATTTATCTATTTTATTTGTCATTTATCATATTTGTTCCTCATTCTCGAAACCCCCAATTTACAAAACTCATAACCAATAATAAGAACACACCTCCCTGCAATTCCTTGAGAAGACGACTCGAGGTTTAAATACTTCGGTTATCAATTTATTTAGGGGTTTGTTACTTGTGACAACCAAAACATTTGTACGAAGGGATTTCTGTTGGCTAAGAATCTATACTTACAACGCAACTTTATAAAATTCTTTACTAGCAAAAATCCTAACGTCAAAATGGCGCCGTTGCTGGGGAGTTGCAAACATGTCCCTTATTATTGGTTATTGTAAATATTTTTCAAAAAAAAATTCAGATTTTAAAAATTTTTATCTTATCTTATCCTTTTTCAAAAATCATATCTTTTTCAAAATCCTATCTTATTTTTTTTTTCAAAAATCATATCTTTTTCAAAATATTTTCTTTTTGTTAGTTTTTGTTTTTATTTTCTCTCACTACTATGAATTCTCACCCCTCTCGCCTTGAGTTTAGTTCTAATTTTGTTGCAAGGAATGGAAGCCATAATAGGACTATGCATCAAGGTCTAAGCAATCAAAGATGGATGGAGCCAAGAGGATCTGATCACCCCTTTAGGCAACAACACCCTCTTAGATATCATGGACAAAGACCATTCTACAATGCATACCAAGCTGATAGATATGGTGGACCACCGAGTAGCTACCAATAAGCCCCACCGTATGCTCAGAGACCATCCTCACAACATAACCTTGAACCACCACACTCACAAGCCCCTTACCACCAAACACCCCCCATATGACCTTAACCCTTATCCACCACACCAACCACCAAATGAACCATACACAGAACCACCACCTCAATTTACACCATCTCCTTATCATTATCAAGATGAACCACCTTCCTACCATGAACCCTTTCTCCCAACAAATGAACCCTCCTACCCACCCCAAACCCCCATGGAGAGAGCATTTGCCGATCTAAACTCTACGATACAAGCTCTCGCTGCCCAAATCGG
Source organism: Arachis duranensis (assembly GCF_000817695.3). NCBI lineage: Eukaryota > Viridiplantae > Streptophyta > Magnoliopsida > Fabales > Fabaceae > Arachis > Arachis duranensis. Next base: position 17,009,501 of record NC_029776.3, read on the forward strand.
ACCACCAAATACCTTCAACAATCAACCCTCAAGCTCTAGCGCACTTCTTTTTCAACCACAGAATGATCTCTCCATCCCATCACCACCATTCATGGAAGAGCACCCACATCCATCAATCCAAGAGCGACATGATCTCAATGATGTTATTGACATGAAACAAGAGAGAAGGGATCATCTTCGCGAATCCATACTTCATAAGGAGCTAGAGGAGGCCTTAAAGGTGAAGGTAGTTAAGACCCTTGAAGTCGAAGGAGTGGTTGAAGAATCAGTGAAGGAAGACATCAAGGAGGAGTCTGATTTTGTCTCAGAGCAAAAGGTGGCCCAAAATGTGGAGATAGGAGAGACCCTCGAAGATAAAAGAATAGTTGAAGGGAGTTATCATAGAACAGAGGCCATCAAGGAGGAATACAATTTCATACTTAAAACACCTGGATCAAGCGATAAGTCGATTACCTTCCCGACGTTCGGACACTCAAAGAACCCCCATGGCTTCATGTGGACAATCTAATGAAGAACGTAGCATGAAGGAGACATTAGAAACTCCGGTGAACAGTAAGGAGCATGAATTTGTACTGGAACAAGTGGAGGAAGCCGAAATTATTGAAGAAGAGGAGGAGGTTGAAGACTTAGGAGATGCTGAACCTCCATTGGAAAGTCCATTCATAGAGCCTCATTCAAAGACGTTTGAAACTGATGCTGAGGAGGGTGTACAACCTCCAAAGCATATCATGGTTAAAGACTTTGAAGGAGACGATCCAGAGATGGATTCAATCATTAATGAATTCTTATCTACAATTGCATCCTCTCCCATTGGACTTGACATGGAGATTAAAGAAGAAGAAGCACAACCTCCCATTCCCTTGGTGAACAATGAAGAAGGAATTGAATCAGAAGAAAGCCACCAAGAGGAAGAGGTTGATATTGAAGAAGATTGCAAAGAGGTGGAAGATGTCAAAGAAGAGCACAAGGGAGTGGAGCTTGCACGTTCATTAGAAACACCTCACCCTAAGTTTCCATCATCCTTCACAACATTCAAGTGGGTAAAATTCATATCCCTTAGCTTTCTAATTCCACTTGAATATGGGCTACTGGAGACGGATGGTCAACTTAGAGTTCTCTATGGCATCAAGAGTAAGAGGAAGATGGTTAGTGATAAGAGTTATCCTACAAGGTTCAACATGGTTGTGTGCTCAAAATTTAAATGCAAAGGTTGGTGTAAAGCTCAACTGAATGGGTCTAGAAAGTTGTTTGGCCGCTTTAGTGAGAATTCAGATTGCTTGCCACCCGGTTGGAATACTGATGATCAACTTGAAGACGGGTGTAGAAACAAGATTTGGGATCCCAGAGGATATTGGACGTACAAACATTGGTGGGGATTCCTGGATCAATACAAGCACAAGCCGCCATGACAAGGAGCTCGCCAATGTCCAACTTAAGGACTTTAACTAAAAGTGCTAGGTGGGAGACAACCCACCATGGTATGATCGTTTCTTTTTCAATTTTATTTCGTGTTGTTTGTTTTTATTTTATATTATTTTCATTGAACCTGGAATTACTCATGACATCCATATCATTTTGCATTCTGCATACTGCATCAAAAAACAAAGGGGAAACGTCACAGGTGCATTAGGGAGAAAAGAAAAGTGAACAAAGAGTCACGCGAAAACGCGGCTGGAGGCGTGCCTTTGGCACAAATTGATCCACGCGTCCGTGTCATGTGGGAAAAATGCCTCCCACGAGTCCGCGTCACCCACGCGAACGCGTGCCCTAAAATTGACGTAAAAAGGGTGTATGGCCAAAAGTTGAGCTAGAATTAGGCTGGACTCGTGCTAGAAGCACAAGCCCTGCTACGCGTACGCGTGCCCTACGCGTCCGTGCAATTTTCAAAATTAGGCCATCCACGCGATCGCGTCACCTACGCGACCGCGACACCCAGAAATTTGGCAATTTGCATATTAAACAGAGAGTTGTGCGTGCGCGAGGCTGCACTCGCGCCAATAGCACAAATCAGGTCACGCGATCGCGTGATCCACGCGTCCTCGTCACCTGAAACTTATCACACCCCACGCGATCGCGTGATCCACGCGTCTGCGTTGCCTGTGCCGCACAACTTATCCTGATCAGCCAAATATCTTATCTTTTCTTCCCCAAATCTAAATATTTTCTTTCCCTTTTTATTTCTTTCTTCCTTCCTTTCTTTTTCTTTCTTTTTTCTTTTAATTGGTGTTGGAAATTTATTTGGGTCATTATTTTGCTTGTGGATTGTTAAGAAATTGTTTGACAATTATATATCATTTTTTTAAGGGTGCTTGCATGTTCAATTTCATACTTTCCATACCTTAGTTAATATGCATGCTTTGTGTTTGTGAAAAAGCCCGTATGGTATTGTGCATTCTTAATTATTCTATCCTTCTACTCTAATGCCTGTTTTTCACAAAACCCTTTTCAATATTTTATTAATTAAATATAACTGTCAATACAAATGTTATTGTTAGTTTCTCACGACTAATAATACATTAAGGCTTTTAATGCTTGATTTACGCTACTCATGCCTTTGCCAGCATGCCAATAAACATCTTGCATCTAACTGCCTCAATTTATCATGCCATGTTTCCATTGTTGTCCTAATTTCATGGAGTCGTGACCATGTGTTAACGACATTCTTCTTTATTTTGGCATGATTATTACTCGTACTGCCCTCTCCTTTGCTCTATACCTTTGACTTCATGTCCCTTTCTCTTCTCCCTTTTCAGGATGGCCACCAGGAAGAGTAAAGAGAAAGACTCTACAACGAGCACCGACTGAGAAACTACAATCCCCGCCCACCTGCACATCTTTGCATGCACCGAGGACGGTGCAATCTTTAAGTGTGGGGAGGTCGATACCGATCTCCATGGGTTAGTTAGTCCTTTCTCAACACCAATTTTTGTTTTTCATTGTTGCATTTTTATGTTTGATTGCATGTCTGTTTTATTTGTGCATATTTTACCACTTGGTTGAAGTAATATTTTCTTTTTCAAGAAACTTTTTATAGTATTTCACTAATTTAAATTAGAAACTTTTTTGAAAAACTTGTTTGAAGAAATTTTATTTTGGAACATGGTTTAAAGCTTGAACACACAAAACTAGTTAGATTTTGAGCCTATTTGATTGGTTGCACTCTATCAACCAATATTTTATTTTTGATGTGTGTTTTTCTCTCTAAAATTGTGATCTTTGTCTTGCTTAATTCTATATTTCCATCATTTGATGTATGCATGCACTTATATGATTGAGGCCTTGTTTCACTGAACTTACATACCCATATGGCCTTACCTTTTATTATCCTTTGCAAACCTATGTTGAGCCTATTTTACCCCTTGTTCTTTACTTTAGCTCATCACTAACTCTAAGCGGAAAACAATAATGTCCTTAATTTGAATCCTTGATTAGCTTAGACTAGTGAGAATCCTCATGAATTAAGTGTGGGGAAAAGTGGGTTTGGAAACATTTGGTTTGGGAATTGAGTATGTTAGACTTTGTGTGAAAATATGAAAAATGTTAAGAACATGTTGATGCATTCAAAACCTTAATCATATGCATTGAAAAAAAAAGCAAATAATAAAAAGGGGACAAAATGCCCCAAAGTAAGTGTTAGTATCAATGCATATGTACTGAACTCAAATTTAGGGGGCATGAATATATGGAAAACACAGTTAATGGGAAGTTAGATTTTGTATTTTAATTAAATAAATTGTCTTAAGTTAGGTGGAAAGTTTATGTTAATTAAGGATTCAGATTTTAGTCCACTTGGCCAAATACAATCATACCTTGACCCTAACCCCATTACAACCCTTAAAAGACCTCTTGATTTGTGTATTGGTGCATTAAATTTTTGTTGATTGTTAGATGAAGAGCAAGCTATAGAAAGCAAGATTAGTAGAGAATTGAGAGAATTGACCCTAGACATTTGAGAGCTAGAATAATATACACTACCAGTAAGGGTTCATCGCTTAATTCTATGTTCCCTGCTTTTATGAGCTATCTTCTTCTTGCAAGTTATTTGTATTGTATTTTGTGATTTGAATTAGTGAAATCCAATTCATATTTATTCTTGAAGGATTTATTTAATTTTTCACCAAGTAGGTAGAATCATTTTAGCATGTAGTTGCATTCACATTCATAGGTTGCATTGCATGAGTCTTGCTTTTCCCTACTCATTTATTTTGTTTCCTTGAGCTTAGCATGAGGACATGCTAATGATTAACTGTGGGGAGGTTGATAAACCACTATTTTATGGTTTATATTATATTTAATTGAGTGGTTTTATCAAGCTTTTCACCCACTTATTCATAGGATTTGCATGATTTTACAATTCCTTCCTAGTTTAGTTCTATGATTGAAAACATGCTTCTTTGGTCTTAATTTAGCTAATCTTAATCCTCTTTTATTACCATTCGATGCCTTGATCTGTGTGTTAAGTGTTTCAGGCTTCATAGGGCAGGAATGACTTAGAGAATGAAGATGAAGCGTGCAAAAATGGAAGGAACACAAGGAATTGAGGAGATGACCAGCGAGAAGTCACGCGGTTGCATGGCTCATGCGACCGCGCGAAATGGAAGAAATCAGAGTGACGCATTTGCGTGCCTGACGCGACCGCACGGATTGGAAGCTGCACGAACGACGAGAATGCGTGGACGACGCGGACGCGTGACTTGCGTGATCTGCAGAATTACAAAAGTTGCTGGCAGAGATTCTGGGCCGCATTTTAACCCAATTTTTGGCCCAGAAACACAGATTAAAGTCAATGAACATGCAGAGACTCAAGAAGCTTTGATTTTCACAATTTTAGGTTTTAGATGTAGTTTTTAGTGAGGGAGGTTCTCTCCTCTCTCTTAGGATTTAAGATTAGGATTCCTCTTAAAGGATTTAGGATTTATTATTATTATTTCAACTTACAATTCTTCTGAGCTCCAGGTTTAATATTTCTTTATTTCGACTTCTCTTATTTTAATGATTTATGTTGCCCAATTGGCTTATGAATATTTTCCATGTTAGATTTGACTGCTTTGAATGAATGTTATTTGAGGTATTCCAGATATTTATGATTTTAATTTAGCTTTCTACATTCCTGGCTTTGGTTAAGAAATAAGTAACTCTTGAGTTATCAAACTCAACGTGATCGATAATCACTATCTTTGCTAATTAGCTTGAACTTCTATAATCCCAATCTTTTTCTAGGAATTAACTAAGATTTGAAGATCAAACTAATTAGCCATTTGACCTTCCTTTGCATTAGCAAGGATTAACTAAGTGGAATTAAGATTCAATTTTCATCATCATTGATAAGGATAACTAGAATAGGACTTCCAATTTCTCATACCTTGCCAAGAGTTTATTTTACAGTCATTTATCTATTTTATTTGTCATTTATCATATTTGTTCCTCATTCTCGAAACCCCCAATTTACAAAACTCATAACCAATAATAAGAACACACCTCTCTGCAATTCCTTGAGAAGACGACCCGAGGTTTAAATACTTCGGTTATTAATTTATTTAGGGGTTTGTTACTTGTGACAACCAAAACGTTTGTACGAAGGGATTTCTGTTGGTTCAGAATCTATACTTACAACACGACTTTATAAAATTCTTTACTAGAAAAAATCCTAACGTCAAAAAGTCAATCCGGAAAAGATAACTCTAAAGCCTTAACTGCCTTCCCCATATTGTTGTCCCAACTTATTTATTACCTGTCTTCTGATATTCTGAAGTTCCTGTTTAATGCTTTTTGAACTCTCAGCACCATTTTCTGCTTGTCTAACTAAGTAAATTAATCAACCATTGTTGTTTAGTCCATCAATCCTCGTGGGATCGACCCTCACTCACCTGAGTATTACTTGGTACGACCCGGTGCACTTGCCGGTTAGTTTGTGGGTTATAAATTCCGCACCAAGTTTTTGGCGCCCTTGCCGGGGATTGACTGTGATTGACAACTACTGGTTGTTTGATTTCTTAGATCAGACATTTTTGCTTTAATTTCATTTAACTTATTTCTTTAAAAAAAATAAAAAATAAAATTTTGATTTATTTTATTTAATTTTTTTCTCTTAATTTCTGAAATTAAGTTTGGTGTCCCCTTAGTTGTTTTTATTCTTCCTAGTTATTTTACTCATTGAGTTTGAATTTTTTACTCCTATTTGCTTATTAGTTATTTTATTTTCTTAATTATTCAGTTTATTTTCTTTATTTTATTTTTCTTTTATTTTTATTTTCTTTTATATTTTATATTTTATATTTTATTTTTATTTTTATTATTTATTTTTATTTTTCTTTATGTTCTTTCTTCTTTGCTTACCTGTTTACCACATGGTGCGTTTAATTCTGTTTGGTGTTTTGAGCTAAGGAAAAATAATGGAGAGAGATCACATGGGTTACTACTCACACCCAAGTAGTGATCCATATTATTGTGGATGGAGTAACTACCCTAATTTTGATTAGCAAAGTCAAAACCAAAGAAACTTCAGTGCTCCATGTTCCAACTATCAAGAACCACCATCTCCATATTCATACCAAGAACCACCACCTCTCTATCCATATCAAGAACCATCATCTTTCTACCCATATCAAGAGCCATCATCTCCCTATTCATACCAAAAACCATCCTCCTTTTACTCTTATCAAGAATCATCATGTCCTTCTTATTCATATCAAGACCCACCATCTCCTTATCCATATCAAGAACCATCATGAAAGAATTCATACATAATATAAAGACAAGTGTCAAAAATATAGAGAAATATGTGGAGTTGATTATCAAGTTCCAGGAAGAGGAACAAGCAAATTCCTTCTCAAGAGATATAATACAAGATCCTATAGAAGAAAATGAGGAAATCAATCAAAGGAGTTCATACTCCAATGAATTAGAGAACTTTCCGCCCTCACACATGGAAGAAGAGGAAGATGCAAAAACAAAGGAGGAAGATGCACCAACAAAGAAGGAAGATGCACAAACAAAGGAGGTTGTAAAGGATGAAAACAATTATGGGAATCTACACTCCAATGAAGTAGAGAGTGGCATAGAGGGTGAGTTTATTGAACCACCAATCCAAGAAGTTCTTGATGAAGGGTACACTCTAACCATCACACAACACCCAAATTTTGAAATCAAAGAAGTGAAGGCAACCAAGGAAAACACTGGAAAGGGGATTGTGACCAAGAAACAGAAGAAAATATCCATGAAAAAGAGAAGGTCAGAAAAAACAATCCAACCTCTACACCAACAAGCAAGGTGAATCAAGTTAATTACAATAAAAAAAACTTGTTAGGAGGAATTTATATCAGGGGGCACTAATCTTCACCTCTCCCCCCTTGGAGTCATTTCTTTTAACCAACGGGAAGAAGAGGAAGAAAATTCAACAATCAAGTGTCAAGCTAGTGACGGTAAAGAAGCGCTTGTCGGGAGGCAACCTGATAATTTTGTATCCTTTTATAGTAGTGGTTTCTTATTTATTTGATTTCTATTGATTTTTTACTATTTTTCTTTCATTTTACGTGTGTTCTGATCATGCAGCTATTTTAGAACAGGAACCAAAAAAAAAAGAAGAAAATAAGCTGAAAGTTGTGCCAGAGTGGTACTTGAAGTGTGCCTTGCGCACAAGCAAGACCACGCGTACGCGTCAATGACGCGTGCGCATCACTTGCACAATTGCCAAACCACGCGTAAGCGTCCCTGACGCGTACGCGTAACCTTGGAAATCGACGTAAAAAGGTGTTTGGCTAGAGAGTTGTGATGGCTTGTGGCTGGAATTGTGCTAGAAGCACAATCTTCATCACGCGTACGCGTCCCTGACGCGTGCGCGTCATTTTCACTTTGTCCCCATTCACGCGTGCGTGTACCTGATGCGCACGCATCGTTTGTCTATCTGGCCCTCATGCGCATCAACCCGAGAGTTGTGCGTGCGCGGGGCTACCTTCGTGCGATTCGTACAAACTGAGAGCACGCGTATGCGTCGCTTGAACTTTATGCTACCCACGCGTACGCGTGCTGTACACGTATGCGTCGATTGCGCCACATCACTTGCCCAGCGCATCGCCCAGATTTCAATTATTCTCTCTCCCTCCCAAATCCTAATTCTCTCGTGTTCTTTTATCCTTTTATTCTTTTTTATCATACTATTTGTTTCTTTTTCCGTGTGTCTTTTTATGTCCCTCTCTGTTTTCAGTTCTTCTTTGCTTGAGGACAAGAAAACCTTTAAGTTTGGTGTTGACGCTTCGCTTATGGATTTTCTGTTTATTTTTAATAGCACCAAAGGGAGGCAAATCATCTTCACGGAGGAGTACAACCAGGAGAATAAGATGGCCACTAGAATAACTAATGTGGTTGAGTTCCTTTCATTCTATATTTCCTCCTGTTCTTATTATGTTATATTCCTGTTTTCTGTTTATTTTGTTACTGCATGATCAGTTAAATCTTCAAATTCCTAAGTTTCAGTTTATTTTGCTAATTTTTTTATTCTGTTATTTGCTTTAATATTGAAAGGTGTCTCATGTATTGCCCACTGAGCTTGAAATCAAAAAGAAAGAAGAAAAGATGTAGTGCATGAGAAATTGGGTTTAATTTTAAGAGTAGTATCATTTATCCAAATGTGGTGATATTTTCTGTGACTCTAAATGCATGACATGAACAATGCGTATTTAAATTTGAATTAAAGAATGTTGATGTACAAGGAACAGGAATCTAGAGAACTATTATGAATTCTCTGCAATAAGTGAAAGTTTAATCCTTGAAGCAGAAGAAACAGCAAAAGAAAAATAAAAGCAAGGTCAAAGGCTCTGAGCATCAATGCCTAGGGAGGTCAGACATGATTAACAGCTCAAAGAGTTGTTTCCCTAGTCATATACTTGTGGTGTGATTGTGTCAAGTAATCCTTGAGACAGAACACTAAGAGTCAAGATCAATTGCAATTAACAGAGTATGCCAAAGGCTTTGAGCACCACTGTCTAGGAGTAACTGAAAGAAAAATCAGAACTTAAAGAGAGTTCCCCAGTTAAGTACTTGTGGTATTTTTGTGTCAAGTGAAGCCTGAGACAAAATATTTAAAGTCACGGCTAGGCTCAAGGTGCAAAGCACCAAAGAAAAGAGAATCAAAGAAAAATTACTGTGTTCAAAGGCTAAATTGAGTTACAAAAGATTAGAGAATTCATAATATTATCCGGATTCTAATTCCGAATAACAATGACATCCTTCTAATTCAAAGGAGAGTGAGATGCCAAAACTATTCAGGATTGCAGTTGTAAACCCCACTATAAGAAGAGACATGAGCTTAATCGAACTTTCATTCTCATGCAAATTCACATCCTAAGCCTATATTAGTTTTGGTTGCTTGAGGATAAGCAATAATTCAAGTTTGGTGTTGTGATGCGTGAGCATCTTACCTATCTTTTCCTAGTGAATTTGCATTTAATTTGTTGAGTTTAATCAATAATTAATTATCTTTTAGCCACTATAGATGCTACTTTGATTTTTGTCCAATTCTGTTTATTTTAGGTAGCATTCGGCTGGATTTGATGGAGTTTCTGCAGAAGAAGAGATGAAGGTATTCACTGTCAACCCTGACCTTTCTGTACTCAAACCTGAATAACTCAAGCTATAGAGGTCCAATGGATGTGATTTTAGTGGAGTTGGAAAGATAACTTCCAGAGCTTTCCAACGATATATAATAGTCCACACTTCTCTCCCACCAATTTGGCCAAGGCTGAAAGAGATGACCAACGAAGAGCGACGCATGCGCGTACCTAACGCCTACACGTGATTTAGAGAGTTGCACAGCGACTCGTGCGCGTACCTCATGCGTACCATTGACGTGTATGTGTGACTGACGCGTACGCGTGACATGCACCACATGCAGAAAAAATGCTGATTGCTATAATTAATTCTGAATTAAATTTAAATTTTATTTTAAAATAGGAAAAAATATTATTTTAGTTTTAGAAATTAGATTTTAAATTAATTAGGATTAGATATAAAAGAGAAAAGAAACTTCTCTTAAGGAGGAATTCGATTCCATTTTTTTAATATAAATTACAGTTTACCTGAATCCTAGTTTTCCTCTCTGAACCATGAGCAACTAAACCTCCACTGTTAAGGTTAGGAGCTCTGTCTAATTGTATGGATTAATTCTATTATTTTTCTATTTTAATTCATGTACTGATTTATAATTTAAGAATTGTTTTCGTTCTTTATCTTATGAATTTGGGTGGAACAGAAGCATGATCCTCTTTCTAATTGAGTTCTTGTATAACTTGGAAAAGCTCTTTACTTGAACAACAGCTTGAAAATAATTTCTCCTAAATTCTAATTATCTGGATTTAACGGGATACGTGACATATAATCCTCTTATATTTGGATAATTAGGATTTTTTGGGCATATAAACTAGAATTGAATTTTACCCTCTAATTGGAATTAATTGACCAAGGAATTGGCAGTTGATGAGAATTAGAGGAGACTAGAAAGGTCTAAGGAATCAGGGTCTAGTCACATATAATTTTCCATGAATTAAATCTTGCATGATTAAAATAAATTAATAAGAAAAGTCAATCCAGAAAATAGATAACTCTGAAGCCTTAACTGCCTTCCCCATATTGTTGTCCCAACTTATTTATTACCTGCCTTATGATATTTTGAAGTTGCTGTTTAATGCTTTTTGAACACTCAACACCATTTTCTGCTTGTCTAACTAAGTAAATTAATCAACCATTGTTGTCTAGTCCATCAATCCTCGTGGGATCGAACCTCACTCACCTGAGGTATTAATTGGTACGACCCGGTGCACTTGCCGGTTAGTTTGTGGGTTATAAATTCCGGACCACTTGTTCCAAGTTGAGACTCGATACTCTGTTGACCCTACGACATAAGGGTGATCGGGCACTTATAAATTCCCGGGAATGGTACCCCCATTGAGCGATTTGATATATATATATATCGGGTTGGCTATATAACCGACATATGAGCTCATTAGCCATAAGACAGGCATGCATCATATGCATTTGTATGCTTTGCTTGGGTTTGAATTTATTTTGGTTTGCCTAATTATTAAATTGTTATTAACTGCTACCTAAACTATTTACTGTAACTGCTACCTAAACTTGTGCTTTCCTTGTCTGTTTTGCCTGTGTTTGTCCTGGTGTGCTACTTTTGAGAATGAGCTTTGATGCTGCACTGATGATTGTGTTGATTGATTGGGTGGTTGGTTTCTGATTAAGATTTTCTTATAAGAAAAGAAAGGTTTTGGATTTCTAGATATTTAAATATTGATTTTTGAAAAAGGTTTTTGGATGACAAGTTGTTGGTTTTTAAAAGATTCAAAGGACGAAAAATAAGCACTGAGCTTAAAAATAGATTTCTCTTTAGATATCTTATTATGACAATTCTGAAACTCTGTGGTGAGACCGTGTGGTTAGGTTCTCATCCCCTACAACTTTATCTTTTTAGGAGACAGATGAAAAAGCTCACGAAGGGTTGTATTGCGTTTCACTTAGTCGATAATGCTGTTTAGTTTTTATTTATTTACCCCTCGCCATCAATATTATATTATGTAAGAGGGATATGAGTTGTATGATTTGTATGTATATAATATATATAAGTTACTTGAGTAAGAAGTTTTGTACATATATATGCTTGTTTTGTTTTATTTAAAAAGTATTCTTTTTTCGCTTTTCAAAAAGAACAGTGATACGATTTCGAGTCAAAGGCTCCTATTTTATTAGTAAGTATATGAAGTCGTTGTAATACTTCTTTCTATCAGAGTAGCGTAGCCGGAAGCGTGACATTCTGATAGTGGGGGTGTTACATTATGGTATCCGAGCGGTCTTTCCTGTAGAGCCTGAGGAATGGACAGATTATTCTTCAATTGCATACTCTGAGCGTTTGTCATGTAGTAGGTCTTGTTCGGACAATGAGAATTAGAGCTTTATGCACATGATGGTCTATTGATTAATGCCATTAGTCTTTCATTACATAATTCTTGGTATTAAGTTTGGCCGGCTTAATACTAGTGAATTATGTATATGGAAGCACCAATGGGTTATGATAGATAATATGCGAGTCATAGATAACGCGAGTCGCGGGTTTTGGGAGCGTTAGCAAATTAATGCTTAAAGTTAGTTGACATATGATCCTTATCTGTGTTAGGTGTTATCTTTACCTTTATCAATTGCATTAGAAATCCTTGATTCAATGCCTTTCTTGGGATACGGTTTGATTCTCTGTCAAATTGTATTCCTGATTATCCCCTGGATTTTTGATGTTATGATTCTCAATTTTGCGTTCTCTTATATGAAATTTGTACTCTAATTTAATTGGAACTTGCTTCGATCAATATATTATCTTTCTTCTTCTTGTTCTTCGCAAAATTTTCTAATTTAGATTCTCTCCTTAAGTTATGATTTGATATCTTGGCTCTATGCTTTGCATCACAGATTTAGGTTCTACATTCTTCTACTTAAACGATGTAATTTATTGATGAAATCTGAATTTGTTTTGCCGTAATACATCCTATCTTATAAAGTCCTCTTGTAATTCTTGTTTTGGATCTTCAACGTAATTCTGGTTTGATTCTCTTCTTACCTGAATATTTTTCAAGATTCTTGAAAGAATATTTTTGCTCATAGCTCAATTAAGTTTATTTTATAAATTTTGCATATTTTATTTTAATTTGAGTTGTTTTAATGCAAAATCTTATTTAAACATTTCATGTTTCTTTTGACAAAGTCAATTCATTCCTTTTTGAGATTATCCATTCTTTGTTAACGCTACCAATGACTTCTAGTATTCTTTTCGACTCAGCTCAAATCCGGTTTAAATAAATGCACTGTTCTTCCTCTTGATTGTTCCTACCAAAGTTCTTAGATTCAAGTTCCTTCTTAGGATTACAATTTGATTTTCTACCAAGGTTTTCATTGAAATATTTTATCCTTAGCCTAATTAATGTTCATTCCACAAATCTTGTGTATCCCTAATTACTTGTGATCTCAACAATCCTTTCAAGCTCTTGTGGATTTTGTCCTTGTCGCTTGTCCTTTTCCAAGGTCTTGTATTCTTTTGAATAAACTTGAGGATTGTCTTAGAGTCACATATGACCTTTAGACGTAGCAAACGAAACTTAAAAAATGCTGTTCGTGAACGTGAAAGGTGGGTCGGTAAGTGTGCAACGTTATGAGGAGTGTAATAGTTTGTTCCTTGTAAAAGTTTGCGGATGTTAGGCTTGTGACGGGTTATGGGATTGTGAAGTGATTGATGGAATTGGAGAGTTGGAGTTTTGAAGTGGGTACGAGACTCGTGAGCGAATGTTTTATCCGTTGTTTTAATACCAGCCTGCTTTATAGTCTTTTGCCACGTTAACTACCACTTTTCTTTGTGAATGCCTATCTTAACTTGCACCCTATCTTGTTTTTTTCAAGTTTTTGTAAAATCTTAAAACCATATAACTTTTTTACATCGATCCAATATTGTATTTCCTGCCTTACACCATACTTTACCTTTATATTTAAATCTTATGAGTATTCGGTATTTGAATATTTATATATATAAGCCAAGATTTCTTACCTTTCTAAAAAGTATTCAAAAAGTAGAGTGCTAAATTTATGTATTATCTTATGTATTACTTCAATTTTCGAGGACGAAAATTTTTATAAGGTGGGTGGAATATAAGTCCCAGAATTTTTGAAAATTTCATTATAAATTAATTTCAAGTTTAATTATTTATTTATAGCCTTAATTTCAAAAATTTTTTTATTAAAGATAATTAAAGTAAGTTTTGATTAATTGAGTTTGAAATAAATTAATATTCTTATTCAATTTTATAATTATTGAAGTATTTTCTATATTTAAATTATAAAGTTTAGTAATTGTAAAATAATAAGAATTTTATATGATTTGTTTTAAATAATTGAGATTTCAGAATTTAATACTTTCAATTTTTATAGGCAAAGAAAATTAATTATATTATCTCTAATTTTAAATTAAAATACTTGATTGGAAGTTAATTAACAAATTGATAATTAAATAATATTTTAAAAATAATCTTAAAGGTTTAAATTAGATTTTTAATTAATACTCTATACCCCTAATTTTATTAAAATTACCTAAACTATCCTAATCCTAATCCTCTACCCCACCGCCTTCCCTTCCCCAAACCTAGACCCAAGTACTTCAGAAAATAAAGAAAGAAAACGTTGAGGGAGAGAGGGATAAATGGAGTCAGAGAAAAGAAGAGAGGAGAGGGGGACGGCCAGTGTCGGTGGGCCTCGCCGTCGTCGCCGAGTTGCTCGCCGCCATCGTTGCTGGCACTGACGTGGAAGAGGGAGCCAGAGGAGAAGAAGAACAATGCTATCATGCCGTTCCTCGCTGCAAATAAAGCTCGCCACTGCAGCTGCTATTGTTCGCGCCGTCGTCGCTGTCGAAGGGAGCCAGCATCACCATCGTCCATGGGTGAGGCAGAGGAGAGTCCCCGGGGAGAGAGAGAGGTTGTTCGCGTTCTGTCGCCGCTGCTGGAAGGATGGCTGATAAACCACTATTTCATGGTTTATATTGTATTTAATTGAGTGGTTTTATCAAGCTTTTCACCCACTTATTCATATGATTTGCATGATTTTACAATTCCTTCCTAGTTTAGTTCTATGATTGAAAACATGCTTCTTTGGTCTTAATTTAGCTAATCTTAATCCTCTCCTATTACCATTCGATGCCTTGATTTGTGTGTTAAGTGTTTCAGGCTTCATAGGGCAAGAATGGCTTAGAGAATAAAGAGGAAGCATGCAAAAATGGAAGAAACACAAGGAATTGAGGAGATGCCCAGCGACAAGTCACGCGGTCGCATGGCTCACGCGACCGCGTGAAATGGAAGAAATCAGAGTGACGCGATCGCGTGCCTGATGCGACCGTGCGGATTGGAAGCTGCACGAACGACGCGAATGCGTGGACGACGCGCACGCGTGATACGAAAAACGCTGAGTGACGCAATTGCGTGGACGACGCAGACGCGTGACGTGCACGATCTGCAGAATTACAAAAGTCGCTGGCAGAGATTTTGGGCCGCATTTCAACCCAGTTTTTGGCCCAGAAACACAGATTAAAGTCAGGGAACATGCAGAGACTCAAGATGCTCTCATAACTCATAATTTTAGTATTAAATGTAGTTTTTAGAGAGAGAGGTTCTCTCCTCTCTCTTAGGATTTAGGTAAGATTTTTAGAAATTAGGATTTAATTCGACTCTTCATCAGGTTCAATATTTCTTTACTTTATATTTATCTCTTATTTTAGATACTTTAATGCTTTTATTGGTATTTGATTTATGTTGCCCATATGGCTTATGAACTTTTCATGTTAGGATTATACATTATTGAGATGTTTTTAGATTTATGATTTCAATTCAGCTTTCCACATTCTTGGCTTTGGTTAGGAAATCAGTAACTCTTGAGTTATCAAACTCAATGTGATCGATAACCGCTATCTTTACTAATTAGCTTGAACTTCTATAATCCCAACCTTTTCTTAGGAATTAACTAGGATTTAAATATCAAACTAATTAGCCACTTGACCTTCCTTTGCTATAGCAGAGGTTAACTAAGTGGAGTTAAGATTCAATTTTCGTCATCATTGATAAGGATAACTAGGATAGGACTTCTAATTTCTCATACCTTGCCAAGAGCTTATTTTACAGTCATTTATTTAGTTTACTTGTCATTTGTCATATCTGCTCCTCATTCTCAAAACCCCGATTTACAAAACTCATAACCAATATTAAGAACATACCTCCCTGCAATTCCTTGAGAAGACGACCCGAGGTTTAAATACTTCGGTTATCAATTTATTTAGGGGTTTGTTACTTGTGACAACCAAAACGTTTGTATGAAAGGACTTTTGTTGGTTTAGAAGCTATACTTGCAACGGGAATTTATTCTGAATTCTAGACCACGCAACAGTTCTCTCATCAAAATAAAAAAATTTCCTTTTTTGTTAGTTTTTGTTTTTATTATCTCTCACTACTGTGAACTCTCACCCCTTTGGCTATGAGTCTGGTTATAATTATATTGCAGGAATAGGAGATTATAATGACAACATGCACCATGGTTGGAACAATCAAAGATGGGAGGAGCCACAAGGATTTGATCAACCCTCATGGCAACAACCACCTCCAATGGACTATCAACAACCATTCTATGATGCATATCATAGCAATGGCTATGGTGAGCACTCTTTTGACTACCAACAAGACCCACCATATGCCTATGAACCCCTTCCTCCTCAATATAATTTTGAACTACCATACTCACAAGCTTCTTTCCACCAAACACCTCCGTATGACCCTAATCCATATCCACCATACCAACCACCTTATGAGCCAAATGAACCATACATAAAACCACCACCTCAATATACACCATCTCCTTATCATTATCAAAATGAACCCTCCTATCCACCCCAAACCTCCATGGAAAAAGTATTTGCCGATTTAAACTCTACTATACAAGCTCTAGTCACCCAAATTGGACCACCGAATACCTTCAACAATCAACCCTCAAGCTTTAATGCACTTCCTTTTCAACCGTATAATGATCCACCCATTCCATCACCACCCATCCCATCACCACCATCCATGGAAGAGCACCCACATCCATCAATCCAAGAGCAAGATGATCCCAGTTATGCTATTGAAATGGAACAAGAGTCAAGGGATCGTCTCAAGAAAACAGTAGATCAATTTCATGCAACCCTTCATCAATTGGAGCAAGCAATAAATCAATTACCTTCTAGACGTTCGGACGCTCAAGGAACCCCCATGGCTTCATGTGGAGAATTTAATGAAGAACGTAGCATGAAGGAGACACTAGAAACTCCAGTGGACAGTAAGGAGCATGACTTTGTACTGGAACAAGTAGAGGAAGCCATAATTGTTGAAGAGGAAGAAGCGGTTGAAAACTTAGGAGATGCCGAACCTCCATGGGAAATTCAAGTGATAAAGCCTCCTTCCAAGGTATTTGAAATTGATGTTGAGGAGGGTGTACAACCTCCAAGGCATGTTATAATAGAAGACTTGGAAGAGGTTAATCAAGAGATGAAGATTCAAGAAGAAGAAGCACAACCTCCCATGCCCTTGGAAAGCAATGAAGAGGAGATTGAATTGGAAGAAAGCTACTAAGAGGAAGAGGTTGAAATTGAGGAAGCTTGCAAAGAGGTGGTAATTATCAGAGAAGAGCACAAGGGAGTGGAGCTTGCAATTTCATTAAAAATAATCCCTTAGCTTTCTAATTCCACTTGAGTACGGGCTACTGGAGACGGATGGTCAACTTAGAGCTCTTTGTGACACTAAGAGTAAGCGGAAGATGGTCAGTGGTAAGAATTGTCCTGTAAGGTTCATTATGGTTGGAAGCTCAAAATTTAAACGCAAAGGTTGGTATAGAGCTCAATTGAATGGGTCTAGGAAGTTGTTTGGACGCCTCAGTGAGAATTCTAAAGCTGAACCACCCGGATGGAATCATGATAATCAACTTGAAGACGGGTGTAGAAACAAGATTTGGGATCCCGAAGGATATTGGAATTGCAAACATTGGTGAAGATTCCTGGATCAGTACAAGCATAAGCCACCATGACAAGGAGCTCACCAAAGGTCCAACTTAAGGACTTTAACTAAAAGTGCTAGGTGGGAGACAACCCACCATGGTATGATCGTTCTCTTTTTAGTTTTAATTTTAGTCTGTTTTTGAATTTTTATTAAACCTGCAATTTTTGCATGACATTCATTGCATTTTGCATTCTGCATACTGCATAAAAAAAATGCCACGCGACGTGACCGCATCAGCGACGCGTCCGCGTCGAAAGGAGAGGGGAGAAAATAAACAACGAACAGAGAGTCACGCTGGAGCGTGGCTGGAGGCGTGCCAGTGGCACAAATCGTCCCACGCGACCGCGTCCCTGACGCGTCCGCGTCACATGGGAATAATGGCCTCCTACGCGACCGCGTGCCCCACGCAGCCGCGTGCCCTGATTTTCGACGTAAGAAGGGTGCACCACGAATTATTGTGCGAGAGTGGTGCTGGATTGGTGCTGGACGCACAATCCCTATCACGCGACCGCATCGCCGATGTGTCCACGTCATTCCTTTCTGAAGCCCACTCACGCGATCGCATGCCTCACGCGATCGCGTCACCCTAAATTTGGCAAATATATAAATTCGAACAGAGAGTTGTGCAGGTGCGAGGCTGCACTCGTGCCAGAAGCATAACATGGGTCACGCGACCGCATGACCGACGCGACCGCGTCAACTGAATTCAAGCGCAATCACGCGAACGCGTGCCCCACGCGGCCGCGTCACTTGCGCCACACAGCTCAACCTAAATTGCCAAAATATTTTATCCTTCTCTTCTCCAAATCCTAATTTTTCTTTTCCCTCCTTATTTCTTCCTTCTCCCTTCTTCCTTCTATCTCACCTTTCACTCTCTCTCTCACCTCCATTAACAAGGTTTTATTTTCTTCTTCCCTCCTTCCTTTTCTATCATTCTTCTTATTTTATATGTTATTTTCTTTTCTTTTTTTTCCTTTTCATTATCCATATTTTCTTTCTTCTTCTTTCCTTTTTACATGGTGTTAAAAATTTATTTGAGTCATTATTCCTCATTATATGCTTGTAGATTGTTGCAAATTGTTTGGCAATTATATATTATTTATTTTCTTTAAAGGATTGCTTGCATGTTTACTTTAATACTTTCTATACCTTATTTACCCTACATGCTATGTATTTGTGAAAAAGCCCCTATGGCATTATGCCCTTCTCTATTATACTTTCTACTATTCAATGCTTACTTTTCATAAACTCCCTTTACTATTGTATTAATTGAATTTAATTGTCAATACCACATGGTGATTTATTATAAGTAATACTTGGTCTATGCTACTCACACCCTTTTCTGGCATGCCAATAAACACCTTGTATTCACTTGTCATTATATGCACTAGCTATTTTCCATCGATGATTTTTCACATGTACTCATGAGCATGTGTTAATGTCATTACATCTTAATGTGCATCCATCACCACCTTTTCCGTTCCCTTCCTTGCTATATCTGTTTGAATTTAATTTACTTTCTCTTCCTTTTTTTAGAATGGCCACTAAGAAAGGCAACGAGAAAGCTACCGCCAAAACCACCGGCAAGGAAAGGAACAAAAAGAGAACTAGCTGAGGAACCACAACCCGTCCACTTGCACATCTTAGCATGCACCGAGGACGGTGTAATCTTTAAGTGTGGGGAGGTCGATATCGATCTCCATGGGTTAGTTACTCTTCTATCTCAACACCAATGGTTTATTTTTCTTGTTAGTTGTTGCATTTGCATATTTGATTGCATATTTATTTGATTTTGTGCATTTAGTTACTACTTGGTTAAAGTAATATTTTCTTTTTCAAGAAAGTTTTATAGTATTTCACTAATTTGAATAAAACTTTTTGAAAAACTTGTTTGAAGAAATCTTATTTTGGAACATGGTTTAAAGCTCGAACACACAAAACCAGTGAGATTTTAAGCCTATTTGATTGGTTGCATTTTATCAACCAATATTTTATTTTTTGTGTGTGTTGTTCTCTCTAAAATTGTGATCTTTGTCTTGCTTAATTCTATATTTTCATTGTTTGATGTATGCATGCACTGATATGATTGAGGCCTTTGTTTCACTAAGCTTACATACCCACATGGCCTTACCCTTTCATTATCCTTTGCAAACCAATTTGAGCCTAATATACCCATTTGTTCTTTACTTTAGCTCATTACTAACTCTAAGCGGAAAATAATAATGTCCTTAATTTGAATCCTTGGTTAGCTTAGACTAGTAAAAGTGCTCATGATTTAAGTGTGGGGAAGTTGGGTTTAAAAATATTTGGTTTGAATAATTGGGTGTTGTATATTTTAGTGAAAATGTGCAAAATAATGGTTGAGCACATGTTATTGCATTCAATACTTTAATCATATGTATTGAGAAAAATAAAAAGAAAAAAAACAATTAATAAAAGGGGACAAAATGCCTCAAAATAAATAGTGAAATCAATGCATATGAGCTGTACTCAAAACATGGAATGCATAAACATGTGAAAAGCACGGTTAATGGGAAGTTAGATTTTGTATTTTAATTAAATAGATTGTCTTAAGTTAGGTGGAAAGTTTATGTTAATTAAGGATTCAAATTTTAGTCCACTTGGCCAAATACAATCCTACCTTGACCCTAGCCCCATTACAACCCTTAAAAG
>NC_029776.3:17029919-17042674 GCF_000817695.3 Arachis duranensis
ATTCACATTCATAGGTTGCATTGCATAAGTCTTGGCTTTCCCTACTCATTTATTTGGTCTCCTTGAGTTTAGCATGAGGACATGCTAATGTTTAAGTGTGGGGAGGTTGATAAATCACTATTTCATGGTTTATATTGTATTTAATTGAGTGGTTTTATCAAGCTTTTCACCCACTTATTCATATGATTTGCATGATTTTACAATTCCTTTCTAGTTTAGTTCTATGATTGAAAACATGCTTCTTTGGTCTTAATTTAGCTGATCTTAATCCTCTCCTATTACCATTTGATGCCTTGATCTGTGTGTTAAGTATTTCAGGCTTCATAGGGCAGGAATGACTTAGAGAATAAAGAGGAAGCATGCAAAAATGGAAGGAACACAAGGAATTGAGAAGATGACCAGTGAGAAGTCACGCGGTCGCATGGCTCACGCGACCGCGTAAATGGAAGAAATCAAAGTGACGCGATCGCGTGCCTGACGCGACCGCGCGGATTGGAAGCTGCACAAACGACGCGAATGCGTGGACGACGCGCACGCGTGATACGAAAAACGCTAAGTGACGCAATTGGGTGGACGACGCGGACGCGTGACGTGCGCGATCTGCAGAATTACAAAAGTCGCTGACAGAGATTCTGGGCCGCATTTCAACCCAGTTTTCGGCCCAGAAACACAGATTAAAGTCAGGGAACATGCAGAGACTCAAGATGCTCTCATAATTCATAATTTTAGTTTTAGATGTAGTTTTTAGATAGAGAGGTTCTCTCCTCTCTCTTAGGATTTAGGTAGGATTTTTAGAAATTAGGATTTAATTCGACTCTTCATCAGGTTTAATATTTCCTTTACTTTATATTTATTTCTTATTTTAGATACTTTAATGCTTTTATTGGTATTTGATTTATGTTGCCCAATTGGCTTATGAACTTTTCATGTTAGGATTATACATTATTGAGATGTTTTTAGATTTATAATTTCAATTCAGCTTTCCACATTCTTGGCTTTGGTTAGGAAATCAGTAACTCTTGAGTTATCAAACTCAACGTGATCGATAACCGCTATCTTTACTAATTACTTGAACTTCTATAATCCCAACCTTTTCTTAGGAATTAACTAGGATTTAAAGATCAAACTAATTAGCCACTTGACCTTCCTTTGCAACAGCAGAGGTTAACTAAGTGGAGTTAAGATTCAATTTTTGTCATCATTGATAAGGATAACTAGGATAGAACTTCTAATTTCTCATACCTTGCCAAGAGCTTATTTTACTGTCATTTATTTAGTTTACTTGTCATTTATCATATCTACTCCTCATTCTCAAAACCCCCGATTTACAAAACTCATAACTAATAATAAGAACATACCTCCCTGCAATTCCTTGAGAAGACGACCCGAGGTTTAAATACTTTGGTTATCAATTTATTTAAGGGTTTGTTACTTGTGACAACTAAAACGTTTGTATGAAAGGACTTTTGTTGGTTTAGAAGCTATACTTGCAACGGAAATTTATTCTGAATTCTACATCACGCAACAGTTCTCTCATCAATGGCCGCCCTCGCCAATCTGCTCGCCGCTGTTTACGCTTGCTGCTGCGTCGCCAGAGCTCCATTCCACCGCTGCTGCTACCAGAAACTGCCACTGAAGCCTTGGTCTGCTTGGTAAGCTCTAATCTTGCCTCAGATCTTCTTTTCTGTTTAGTTGGTTCTACCGTAAGTTGTTGCTGAGATTATCTGCGTCAGGTTATACAAACACCGTAAGTTTCTCTGTTTTACACCACCATCGGAACCACCATCCCGCTGCTGCCGCCTTTGCTCTGAGCCATTATTACAGCGAGTGTTGTTGTTGTTACGGCTTCTCGGTTTAGTCGTTCCTCTTTAATACGGTAAGCTATTCCTTGTTTCAGTTTTGAACTCTTTTAGTCGTTGTTCTGTTGTATGTTTTTAAGATTCTTACGACGTTAATATTTTAGGATTAAGTCTTCGGGGTCACATGTTGCAATTAAGGTTGCTTCTGTTGTGGCGAAAGTGAGTGGAGCTGAGGTTGTGGTTGTCGTTGTTTTCGGACGGAGAAAAAAAGTTTATATGTTTCGACTTGTTGAGGTAGGGGTTCTCTTAAAATTTATTTTATATTACAGAATTGTTATAAATAGATAATGAAGTGAAAAATATATTTCTGTGATTTTATTTGTCTTATGGATGTGGTTGTTTGTTGGACTGAGTTACTGATTGTTTGAGTGGTGTGCGGTGATTGATGAAAAATTGGTTTGTAGAGTTTTTAGTTAAATAGTATGAAAAGTGGTTTTTTTCGTGGTTTTGGAGTTAATTTAATAATGTGAATGAATCGGCTTTGGAAATAATTTGAGATATGAAAAATGAATTGAATTTCGAAGCGGTTTGATTTTGAGTTGGTTTGATTTTATAAATGATTGAACATTGGTGCTGGTTTGACTTTGAAAAAGATTTATTATTGGAACTGGTTCTATTTGAAAATAATTTGTTATTAGAATTGGTTGAATTTTTGAAAATGATTTAGATCTGGAAATGATTGAGAATGGTTGAGGAATGTTTGGATGGGACCCAAAAAGGGTGGCAGTGTCCGAGTTTTAGAGGAAATGCTGCCGAAAAAGTTGAAAGTTTCGCTTGAAATAATTATATAAAAAGATTTGGTTTTAAAGATTATAAGTTTAAAATTTGATTTATTTAGAAAAGAATGAATTATGTTTTGAGTTGTGGTTGTTGATGAACGGAATGGGAGGATGGATGATGATGATGATTGAACTTGAATGAAGGATGATGAGAATTGATTTTAAAGTATGATTTTTGAATGAATTTGGAAATGAGATATGAACTGATGAATGATGATAATATTGAGAATGATGTGGATATTAGTGAATTATTATTGAAATATTCATATGGCTTATTTATTTGAATTATTTGAGACACGAGTTTTTCTGGGTAGACGCAGTGGCTTGCCACCACTTGTTCCAGGTTGAGACTCGATACTCTGTTGACCTTACGATGTAAGGGTGACCGGGCATCTATAAATTCCCGGGAATGGTACCCCCATTGAGCGATTTGATATATATATAAAGCTATGCATAGACTCATGAGGATGCGCGTCGGGAGATAGTCCAAGGGGTTAACAAACCAGACTTGTTGGGTTGGCTGTATAACCGACAGATGAGCTTATTAGCCATAGGACAGGCATGCATCATATGCATTTGTATGCTTTGTTTGGGTTTGAATTTTTTTAGTTTGCCTAATTGTTAAACTGTTATTAACTGCTACCTGAACTATTTGCTGTAACTGCCACCTAAACCTGTGCTTTCCTTGTCTGTTTTGCCTGTGTTTGTCCTGGTGTGTTACTTTTGAGAATGAGCTTTGGTGCTGAACTGATGATTATGTTGATTGATTGTGTGGTTGGTTTCTGATTAAGATTTTCTTATAAGAAAAGAAAGGTTTTGGATTTTTGGATATTTAAATATTAATTTTTGAAAAGGATTTTTGGATAACTAGTTGTTGGTTTTTAAAAGATTCAAAGGACGAAAAATAACCACTGAGCTTAAAAATAGATTTCTCTTTAAATATCTTATTATGACAATTCTGAAACTGTGGTGAGACTGTGTGGTTAGGTTCTCATCCCCTACAGCTTTATCTTTTTAGGAGACGAATGAAAAAGCTCACGAAGAGTTTTATTGCATTTCGCTTAGTCAATAATGCTGTTTAGTTTTTATTTATTTACCCGTCGCCATCAATATTATATTATGTAAGAGGGATAGGAGTTGTATGATTTGTATGTATATAATATGTATAAGTTACTTGAGTAAGAAGTTTTGTTCATGTATATGCTTGTTTTGTTTTATTTAAAAAGTATTCTTTTTCTGCTTTTCAAAACGAACAGTGATACAATTTCAAGTCAAAGACTCGTATTTTATTAGTAAGTATATGAAGTCGTTGTAATACTTCTTTATATCAGAGTAACACAGCCGAAAGTGTGACATTCTGATAGTGAGAGTGTTACAATATCTTTTCTTTATGTTAATCTTTTGTGTTTTTTGTTCTTTTCCCTTCTATCATTTTCTTTTCTACAACTTAAATCACAATCACAAGGATATGTTTTCTAGTTTATTATACAAATCTAGTATTCCTTTTCTTCAAATATATAATATTTTAGTTTTCTTATACATTTCTAATAATGTCTTGCTTAAATAATTTTTTTAAATAGTAAATGATCAGTAGCGTAATAATACAATTCTAACATCTAGATTAATTTTTTTAAAAATAATATTGATAAGTTTGTGGAGGTTTGAAACCCTACATAATAGCCTTTTTTTAATGGAAAATTTCTTTGATGGAGAGTTTTGAACCGCCACAAACGTTAACCAAAAACTGCCACAAAACGCCATCATGGAACCCCCACAAAAGGGATAGAAAATCGCCACTAAATGACATTGTGGGGGTTGTGAAAAGCCGCCACAAAGAAGCTCGTGGCACCTCAAATTTTGGGGGTTTATAAAACTGCTGCAATCTTTTTTGTGGGGATTTAAAATTGCCACAAAAAAAACTGCTACAAATAAATAAAAATTTTGTAGTGGCACTTTGTACATAAATAATTAAATTAACAAAATATTATTCTTATATGAATAATATGTCATACAACAACATTAATATTAATTAGTAATATCCTAAATATTCGATCATGTAATTTAAAAAAATTAATTATTCATCTTCAAATATTTTATACTAAAACTAATGGCTTATAGTTAATTTAAATCCAATGATCCTAATTAATTAAAGCAAAAAAAATCTAATCTAACATATCAATATATATTTTACCGCGTACTCTAACTACTTATATCTAATTATCCTTACATGTGGAATAAAATAATGTAAATCAATACAATATGACTTGTCATTTGGTGCACGAAATTGTAATCACATTTTTGCAATCCCGCACAACTAACCAGTAAGTGCACTGGGTCGTCCAAGTAATACCTTACGTGAGTAAGGATTGATCCCATGGAGATTGTCGGCTTGAAGCAAGCTATAGTTATCTTGTAACTCTTAGTCAGGATATCAATAATTCTCAGGTTTAATTGTGAAAAGTAGAAGAACATGAAATAAATACTTGTTTTGCAGTAATGGAGAACAGGTTGAGGTTTTGGAAATGCTCTATCTTCTGAATCTCTGCTTTCCTACTGTCTTCTTCTTCAAGCACGCAGGGCTCCTTCCATGGCAAGCTGTATGTAGGGTTTCACCGTTGTCAATGGCTACCTCCCATCCTCTCAGTGAAAATGTTCAACGCGCTCTGTCACAGCATGGCTATTCATCTGTCGGTTCTCGATCATGTCGGAATAGAATCCAATGATTCTTTTGTGTCTGTCACTAACGCCCCACAATCGCGAGTTTGAAGCTCGTCACAGTCATTCAATCCCTGAATCCTACTCAGAATACCACAGACAAGGTTTAGACCTTTCGGATTCTCTTGAGTGCCGCCATCAATTCTAGCTTATACTACGAAGATTCTGGTTAAAGAATCCAAGAGATATCCACTCAATCTAAAGTAGAACGGAGGTGGTTGTCAGGCACACGTTCATATGTGAGAATGATGATGAGTGTCATGGATCATCACATTCATCAAATTGAGGAACAAGTGATATCTTAGAATGGAAGCAAGCGTAATTGAATGAAAAATAGTAGTAATTGCATTAATCCATCAAGACACAGCAGAGCTCCTCACCCCCAACCATGGGGTTTAGAGACTCATGCCGTAGAAGATACAATCCAAAACGTGTAATGTGTCATAAGGTAAAGATACAATGTCAAAAGGTCCTATTAATAGTGAACTAGTAACCTAGGATATACAGAAATGAGTAAATAACGTAAAAATCCACTTCCGGGGTCCACTTGGTGAGTGCTTGGCCTGAGCATTGAAGCTTTCATGTGTAGAGACTTTTCCTGGAGTTAAACGCCAGCTTTTGTGCCAGTTTGGGCGTTTAACTCCAATTTTTGTGCCAGTTCCGGCGTTAAACGCCGGGAATTCTGAAGCTGATTTGCAACGCTAGTTTGGGCCATCAAATCTCGGGCAAAGTATGGACTATTATACATTGCTGGAAAGCTCAGGATGTTTACTTTTCAACGCAATTGAGAGCGCACTAATTGGGCTTCTGTAGCTCCAGAAAATCCACTTCGAGTGCAGGGAGGTCAGAATCCAACATCATCTGCAGTCCTTTTTCAGCCTCTGGATCAGATTTTTGCTCAGGTCCCTCAATTTTAGCCAGAAATTACCTGAAATCACAGAAAAATACACAAACTCATAGTAAAGCCCAGAAAAGTGAATTTTAAACAAAAACTAATAAAAACATACTAAAAACTAACTAAAATATACTAAAAACATACTAAAAACAGTGCCAAAAAGCATATAAATTATCCGCTCATCACAACACCAAACTTAAATTGTTGCTTGTCCCCAAGCAACTAAAAATCAAATAGGATAAAAAGAAGAGAACATACTATAGACTCCAAAATATCAATGAAACTTAGCTCCAATTAGATGAGCGGGACTAGTAGCTTTTTGCTTCTGAACAGTTTTGGCATCTCACTTTATCCTTTGAAGTTTAGAATGATTGGCATCTATAGGAACTCAGAATTCAGATAATGTTATTGATTCTCCTAGTTAAGTATGATGATTCTTGAACATAGCTACTTTATGAGTCTTGGCTGTGGCCCAAAGCACTCTGTCTTCCAGTATTACCACCAGATACATACATGCCACAGACACATAACTGGGTGAATCTTTTTAGATTGTGACTCAGCTTTGCTTGAGTCCCCAATTAGAGGTATCCAGGGTTCTTAAGCACACTCTTTTTTTTTTGAATTCACTGCTTTTTTTTGCTTCAAGAATCAATTTGATGATTTTTCAGATCCTCACTAACATTTCTCCTTTTCCATCATTCTTTCAAGAGCCAACAAGTTTAACATTCTTTAATCAACAAATTCAAAAGACATATGCACTGTTCAAGCATTCATTCAGAAAACAAAAAGTATTGTCACCACATCAAACTAATTCAACTAGTTTCAGAGATAAATTTGAAATTATGTACTTCTTGTTCTTTTGTGATTAAAGCATTTTTCATTTAAGAGAAGTGATGGATTCATAGGACATTCATAGCTTTAAGACATGAACCTTAAATTTTATTAATCATGAATTAAGAACAAGACTCAAAAATAAATATAAGATAAGACTAATAGTAATAGAAAACAAAAATTTAAATGACTCTAAAATAGACTCCTAATGATAGAGGTTATCACAGAGTTCGAACTCAACAACCTTGATCTTGAGAAGTGGATGCTGCCTCAACTTGTGGGGTATTTGACCCTTCAAGGGAGAGCTTCTGGCACTTCAGCTCCTGTAGCTCACGCCCCTGCTTCTCTTGTTCCTTCAGTAATTTGCAGAGCATGCAGTTCTGATTCTGCTGTTCTTCCTTAAGTTACTCCATAGTTTCTTGCAATTTGGTGATAGATGCTTCTAGGCTGGACCAGTAGTCAATTTCAGGAAATTCAGGGAGGAGCTCCTGCGCCCTCTTTTTGATAGAGTTGTCTTGCATTTGTCCTTCCATTGACTTCTTGGTGATTGGGTGTTCAATTGGGATGAATTCATCTACTCCCATCCTCACCCCAGCATCTTTACATAGCAAAGAGATTAAGCTTGGGTAAGCCAGTTTGGCTTCAGTGGAGTTCTTGTTTGCAATTGTGTAAATCTCACAAGCAATCAGATGATGAATCTCCACTTCTTTTCCCAGCATAATGCAATGAATCATCATTGCTCTCTTGATAGTAACCTCAGAACGGTTACTAGTGAGCAAAATAGAACGCCCAATGAAGTCTAACCAACCTCTTGCAACTGGTTTAAGATCTTCCCTCTTAAGTTGGTTTGGGACACCTTTTGAATTGGTCATCCACTTGGTTCCAAAGAGACATATGTCCTCTAGAACTTGATCCAACCCCTTATCTACTCTCACCATTCTCCTATTAAAGAATTCAGGATCATCTTGTAGTTGAGGCAATTTGAAGACCTCTCTTATTTTGTCCAGATGAAAGTAAATAATTCTCCCTCTGACCATGGTTCTGTAGGTATGAAAAGCAGTTCCAGTCATTTTCTGCTTATCTGTCAGCCACATATTTGAGTAGAATTCCTGAACCATGTTTCTTCCAACCTTTGTCTCAGGGTTGGTTAGAACTTCCCATCCTCTGTTTCCAATTTGCTCTTGGATCTCCGGATATTCATCTTCTTTCAGATCAACTTTAACTTCCGGGATCACTGACCTTAGACCCATTATTTTGTGGTAATGGTCTGCATGTTCTTTGGTTAAGAACCTCTCTTGACTCCAAAGATCCTTTGGAGCATTCTCTTTCTTGCCTCTTGAGTTGGTTTGTTTTCCTTTTGGAGCCATGATCTTGATGTGCCTTAGCTTAGTGATCACAGAAAAACACACCAAACTTAGAGGTTTACTTGTCTTCAAGCAAAAGAAAGGAAAGAGGAGAGAGAGGAGGAGAGCAAATTCGAATGGTGGGGAAAGGGGGATGGCCGAACGTGTATTTATAAGGGAGGGGGAGAGATTTCGAAAATTTTTAAGGAGATTTGAGAAGATATGGAAGGAATTTGAGAAGATATTTGAGTTTTTGAAGAAGATTTGAAAAGGATTTGAAAGAGATTTGAAGAATGATTTTAATTTTTTCTTTTGAAATTTGAAGGTGAATGATGAAAGTTTGTAATGTGTTCATGCAAAAAATTATGGATCAAAACAAGAAAGTTTGAAAAAAAATTGAAGTGGAAAACAAAATCTCTGTCCCCTACCTTTCTGGCATTAAACGCCCAGAATGGTATCCATTCTGGCGTTTAACGCCCAATTGGTGGCCATTATGGGCGTTTAACGCCCAGCCAAGTACCCTGACTGGCGTTAAACGCCAAAAACCCCTTTATCACTGGGTGTTTTTCTAAACGCCCAAAATGGTACCTTTACTGGCATTAAACGCCCAGAATGGTATCCATTTTGGCGTTAAACGCCCAGAATGGTATCCATTCTGGCATTTAACGCCCAGAGTTCCCTTTACTGGCGTTTTTTCGCCAGCAAGCTCCTTTTCTCTACTTTTTGCACTGAATCCTTCTATAACTCTGTGAATTCCTTCAATTTTGATGATCAACCTTGGAGAATATGTATCAAACTTTTATTAAATAAAACAGATAACCTGCTAATGACTGGGTTGCCTCCCAAAAAGTGCTTCTTTATTGTCTTTAGCTGGACCTTTACTGAGATTCATTCAAGCCTCAGTTTTGAGCTTTCTTGCTCAAAATTGCTTTCAAGATAATATTTGATCCTCTGTCCATTAACAATGAACTTTTTATCAGAATCAATATCTTGAAGCTCAACATATCCATATGGTGACACTCCTGTAATCACATACGGACCCCTCCACCGGGATTTAAGTTTTCCTGGGAATAGTCTGAGCCTAGAGTTGAAGAGCAGAACTTTTTGTCCTGGCTCAAAGACTCTGGATGACAATTTCTTGTCATGCCACTTCTTTGCCTTTTCCTTATAAATTTTTGCATTTTCAAAGGCACTGAATCTAAATTCATCTAGCTCATTTAGCTGGAGTAATCTTTTTTCACCAGCTAACATAGCATCCAGGTTTAGGAATCTGGTTGCCCAGTAGGCTTTATGTTCCAGTTCCACGGGCAGATGACAGGCCTTGCCATACACAAGTTGGTATGGAGAGGTTCCTATAGGAGTCTTGAATGCTGTTCTGTATGCCCACAGAGCATCATCCAAGCTCTTTGCCCAATCCTTTCTACGGGCAATTACTGTCCATTCCAGGATTCTTTTTAGCTCTCTGTTAGAGACTTCAGCTTGCCCATTTGTCTGTGGATGATACGGAGTTGCTACTTTGTGGCTAATTCCATATCGGACCATAGTAGAATACAGCTGTTTATTGCAAAAATGAGTGCCCCCGTCACTGATTAGTACTCTGGGAACACCAAACCTGCTGAAGATGTGTTTCTGGAGGAATTTCAGCATGGTCTTAGTATCATTAGTGGGTGTGGCAATTGCTTCTACCCATTTAGATACATAGTCCACTGCCACCAGAATGTAAGTGTTTGAGTATCATGGTGGGAAAGGACCCATGAAGTCAATACCCCATACATCAAACAATTCAATCTCTAAGATCCCTTATTGAGGCATGGCGTACCCATGAGGCAAGTTACCAGCTCTTTGGCAACTATCACAGTTACGCACAAACTCTCGGGCATCTATATAGAGAGTAGGCCAGTAGAAGCCACATTGGAGAACCTTAGTGGTTGTTCGCTCACCTTCGAAATGTCCCCCATACTATGATGCATGGCAATGCCATAGGATCCTTTGTGCTTCCTCTCTAGGTACACATCTATGGATCATTCCGTCTGCACATCTCTTAAAGAGATATGGCTCATCCCATAGGTAGTACTTGGCATCTGAAATTAATTTCTTTCTTTGCATCCTACTGTACTCCTGGGGTATGAACCTCACAGCTTTATAATTTGCAATGTCTGCAAACCATGGAGCTTCCTGAATGGCAAAGAGTTGCTCATCTGGAAAGGTCTCAGAGATCTCAATAGAAGGGAGGGACGCCCCAGCTACTGGTTCTATTCGGGACAGATGATCAGCTACTTGGTTCTCTGTCCCTTTTCTGTCTCTTATTTCTATATCAAACTCTTGCAGAAGCAGCACCCACCTTATGAGCCTGGGTTTTGAAACCTGCTTTGTGAGTAAGTATTTAAGAGCAGCATGGTCAGTGTACACAATCACTTTTGACCCTACTAAATAGGATCTAAACTTGTCAATGGCATAGACCACTGCAAGTAACTCTTTTTCTGTGGTTGTGTAATTCTTCTGTACGTCATTTAGAACACGGATAGCATAATAAATGACGTGCAGAAGCTTGTTGTGCCTCTGTCCCAACACTGCACCAATGGCATGGTCACTGGCATCACACATTAGTTTAAATGGTAATGTCCAATCTGGTGCAGAGATGACTGGTGCTGTGACCAGCTTGGCTTTCAGGGTCTCAAACGCCTGCAGACACTGTGTGTCAAACACAAATGATGTGTTAGCAGCTAGCAGGTAGCTTAGAGGTTTTGCAATTTTTGAAAAATCCTTTATAAACCTTCTGTAAAATCCTGCATGCCCTAGAAAGCTTCTGATTGCCTTAACATTGGTAGGTGGTGGTAATTTTTCAATTACTTCTATCTTTGCTCGATCCACCTCTATTCCTTTGCCTGAAATTTTGTGCCCAAGGACAATTCCTTCAGTCACCATAAAGTGACATTTCTCCTAGTTTAAGACCAGGTTAGTCTCTTGGCACCTTTTCAGGACAAGTGCTAGATGATTAAGACAGGAGCTGAATGAGTCTCCATATACTGAGAAGTCATCCATGAAGACTTCTAGGAACTTCTCTACCATATCAGAGAAGATGGATAGCATGCATATCTGAAAAGTTACAGGTGCATTACACAGACCAAAAGGCATTCTTCTGTAGGCAAACACGCCAGAAGGGCAAGTGAATGTTGTTTTCTCTTGGTCCTGAGGATCTACTGCAATTTGGTTGTAACCTGAATAGCCATCCAAAAAGCAGTAATAATCATGACCAGCAAGTCTTTCTAGCATTTGGTCTATGAATGGTAAAGGAAAATGATCCTTTCTGGTGGCTGTATTGAGCCTTCTGTAATCAACACACAAACGCCACCCTGTAACTGTTTTTGTAGGAACCAGTTCATTCTTTTCATTATGAACCACTGTCATGCCTCCCTTCTTGGGGACAACTTGGACAGGGCTCACCCAGGGGCTGTCAGAAATAGGCTAAATAATCCGAGCCTCTAGTAATTTAGTGACCTCTTTCTGCACCACCTCCTTCATGGCTGGATTTAGCCGCCTTTGTGGTTGAACCACTGGTTTGGCATTATCATCCAATATGATCTTGTGCATGCATCTTGCTGGGCTAATGCCCTTAAGATCACTTATGGACCATCCAAGAACTGTCTTGTGTGTCCTTAGCACTTGAATTAGTGCTTCCTCTTCCTGTGAATTTAAAGCAGAGCTTATGATCACTGGAAAAGTGTCACCCTCTCCCAGAAATGTATATTTCAGGGATGGTGGTAGTGGTGTGAGCTCAGTTTTGGGAGGTTTATCCTTTTCCTGAGGAATTTTCAAATATTCTTTTATTTCCTCTGGTTCCTCCTGATCAGGCTGAACATCCTTGAAGATGTCCTCTAGCTCTGATTCTAGACTTTCAGTCATATTGATCTCTGGTGCGCGAAATTGTGATCACTACTTTTCACAACTCAATTAATCCCCGGTGATGAGTCCAAAAACTTGGTGCTCAATACCATGGCATAAACACAAATTCGCACAACTAACCAGCAAGTGTACTGGGTCGTCCAAGTAATAAACCTTACGCGAGTAAGGGTCGATCCCACAGAGATTGTTGGTATGAAGCAAGCTATGGTCACCTTGTAAATCTTAGTCAGGCAGACTCAAATGGGTATAGATGATGAATAAAACATAAAGATAAAGATAGAGATACTTATGCAATTCATTGGTGGGAATTTCAGATAAGCGTATGAAGATGCTTTTCCCTTCTGTCTCTCTGCTTTCCTACTGTCTTCATCCAATCCTTCTTACTCCTTTCCATGGCAAGCATTATGCAAGGGTTTCACCGTTGTCAGTG
>NC_029776.3:17042944-17043634 GCF_000817695.3 Arachis duranensis
GAAGAACAATAGTAATTGCATTAATACTCGAGGTACAGCAGAGCTCCACACCTTAATCTATGGTGTGTAGAAACTCCACCGTTGAAAATACATAAGAACAAAAGTGATCATTGGCCTCGGCCCCTAGAGAGGGAACCAGAAGAACCAAGATCTGATCTAAGAACTAGATGTCCGAAGATGAAAAATACAATAGTAAAAGGTCCTACTTATATAGAACTAGTAGCCTAGGGTTTACAGAGATGAGTAAATGACATAAAAATCCACTTCCGGGCCCACTTGGTGTGTGCTTGGGCTGAGCAATGAAGCTTTTTCGTGTAGAGACTTCTCTTGGAGTTAAACGCCAGCTTTTGTGCCAGTTTGGGCGTTTAACTCCCACTTTGGTGCCAGTTCCGGCGTTTAACGCTGGGAATTCTTAAGGTGACTTTGAACGCCGGTTTGGGCCATCAAATCTTGGGCAAAGTATGGACTATTATATTTTGCTGGAAAGCCCAGAATGTCTACTTTCCAACGCCGTTGAGAGCACGCCAATTGGGCTTCTGTAGCTCCAGAAAATCCACTTCAAGTGTAGGGAGGTCAGAATCCAACAGCATCTGCAGTCCTTTTCAGTCTCTGAATAAGATTTTTGCTCAGGTCCCTCAATTTCAGCCAGAAAATACCTGAAATCACAGAAAAACACACAAACTCATAGTA
>NC_029776.3:17043782-17046906 GCF_000817695.3 Arachis duranensis
ATCTCTTCCACCAAAGAGTCAATAATATCAGCGCTCATGCAGTCATTTGATATGTCTGGTTGCTGCATAGCTTTGACAGCATTCAACTTGAACTCATCCTCATTGACTCTCAGGGTTACTTCCCCTTTTTGTACGTCAATAAGAGTTCGTCCAGTTGCTAGGAAAGGTCTTCCTAGGATGAGAGTTGCACTCTTGTGCTCCTCTATTTCCAGCGCTACAAAGTCAGTTGGAAAGGCGAATGGCCCAACCTTGACAATCATGTCCTCAATTATGCCTGATGGATATTTAATAGAGCCATCAGCAAGTTGGAGACATATCCGGGTTGGTTTGACTTCTTCAGTCAACCCAAGCTTTCTGATAGTGGATGCGGGTATTAGATTGATACTTGCTCCAAGGTCACATAGGGTTGTCTTGGTACAAGCACCTTCTAATGTGCATGGTATCATAAAGCTTCCTGGATCTCGAAGCTTTTCTGGTAAGCTTTTCAGAATGACTGCACTGCATTCTTCAGTGAGAAACACTTTTTCAGTTTCTCTTTAATCCTTCTTATGACTTAAGATCTCTTTCATGAACTTAGCATAAGAAGGTATTTGCTCAAGTGCCTCTGCAAACGGAATCTTTATTTCAAGAGTCCTTAGATAGTCTGCAAAGCAGGCAAATTGTTTATCCTGTTCCGCTTGGTGGAGTTTCTGAGGATAAGGCATCTTGGCTTTATATTCTTCAACCTTAGTTGCTGCAGGTTTATTCCCTACAGAGGTGGTTGGAGAAGCCTTTTTAGAGGGGTTACTATCAGCACTCTCAGGTGTCTGATTCCTCATTGGTGTTTGAACGCCAGGAGTGGGTGAGGAATGGGCGTTTAACGCCAACTTTTCCCCCCTTTCTGGCGTTTGAACGCCAGAACTGGGCAAGGAATGTGTGTTTAACGCCAACTATCCCCCCCTTTTTGGCTTTTGAACGCCAGGAGTATTCCTCTCTGGGCTCTTACTGTCCTCAGAGGGATTTTGGGCAGTGGTTTGGTTATCCTTTGTCAGTTGTTCCTTTCTTGGCTTTTTGCCACTTTGAGCAGTGTTATTCAATGTCTTCCCACTCCTCAGTTGAACTGCTTGGCATTCTTCTATTATCTGTTTAGATAACTGCTGTTTTTTCTGATTCAACTGTGATTCTATGTTCTTGTTAGCAATTTTAGTTTCTTGGAGAATCTCTTTAAATTCTACTAACTGTTTTGTCATCAGGTGTAATTACTGATTAAGCTCAACAATCTGTTCTTGAGGATTAGGATCAGTAGCTACTGCCATAGCTTCTTCTTTTGTAGATGACTCATTGCTAGAGTACAAATGTTGATTTCTAGCAACAGTATCTATGAGTTCTTGAGCCTCTTCAATCGTTTTCCTCATGTGTATAGATCCACCAGCTGAGTGGTCTAAAGACATCTGAGCTTTTTCTGTAAGCCCATAGTAGAAGATGTCTAACTGTACCCACTCTGAAAACATTTCAGAGGGGCATTTCCTTAGCATACATCTATACCTCTCCCAGGCATTATAAAGGGATTCATTATCCTCTTGTTTAAAGCCTTGGATGTCCAGCCTTAGCTGTGTCATCCTTTTTGGGGGGGTAAAATTGATTCAGAAATTTGTCTGATAACTGTCTCCATGTTTTTATACTTGCTGTGGGTTGGTTATTCAACCACCTCTTAGCTTGATCTTTTACAGCAAATGGAAACAGTAATAATCTGTATACATCCTGATCCACCTCTACGTATTGTGTCAGCAATTTGTAAGAACTGTGCCAGAAACTCAGTAGGTTCTTCTTGTGGAAGACCGGAATATTGGCAATTTTGCTGCACCATGATAATGAGTTGAGGATTTAGCTCAAAGCTGCTTGCTTTAATGGGAGGTATACAGATGCTACTCCCATATGCAGCTATAATGGGGTTAGCATATGACCCCAGAGTCCTTCTGGACTGCTCACTTCCACTTAGGTCCATGATGGAGGAAGGGAATATGATATGGATTCACAAGTAAAGTAAAAAATTTTTTTTTAAAAAATAACCGAAAATAGTAAAATAAAATAAATGGAAAATAAAATAAAGATTCGAAAACCAAAAGAGAATAAAATCAAAGCAAATTGAAAACTAAATTAATTAATTAATCAAAAAGATTTTGGAATTAGCAATTAAAAAGATATGATTGAAAATTATTTTGAAAAAGATTTGATTTGTTTTTTTGAAATAAGGAAAGAGAAAAACAACAAAATGACAACAAAAGGAAAACACAAAGAAGACACCAAACTTAGAATTTTTAAGGATCAAGAAAGGACTAAGAATATGCAAATTCGAAAAATTAAAAGAAAACAAAGGCATGCAATTGACACCAAACTTAAAACATGAAACTAAACTCAAATAAAAGACTCTAAACCAACAAAAATAAAACAGTCCTAATCTAAGCAACAAGATACACTATCAGTTGTCCAAACTCGAATAATCCCCGGCAACGGCGCCAAAAACTTGGTGCACGAAATTGCAATCACACTTTTGCAATCCCGCACAACTAACCTGTAATACCCGGTCTAACCAAAATTAATTAAATAATGATTTAAGTAGGAGCGAATATGGTTGGAAGATTTGGCGATTGGAATTTGATGATTTCAATGTGATATTTGGATTCAGTGAATTTTTCCGAGTCGGAAGACATAGTTTTCTGCGTAAAAGCGCGCAGTGGGATTTTGACCGGCAGTACCGGCTGAGACCTGTCTGGTACTGCAGTTGAGAAAATTAATTATGAGTAAATAATATTAAGAAATGAGGAATTATGATTAGGGGAGGTAGAAATATTTAAAGTGCGATTTGGAGCGCTAATCTTAAAGGTTTTAGCCCAAAATTGGACCAACGGACAAAAATAAGTGAACTGGGCCTAAGTGGGCCCAAGACCCAACATATATAAACATTAGTTATGAGCATTTCAGCTCATTTTACCCTAAAGAGAAGGGTTGGGGCGCTGAATTGAGAAGAGAGAAGAGAAGAGAGAAAACCTAACTCTCCTTGATCTTCAAACCACCATAACTTGAGCTACGGAGCTCCGATTGACGAGCCGTTTGCGGCCACGCGTCGCTCTTCTCATCCTCTACA
>NC_029776.3:17051328-17054113 GCF_000817695.3 Arachis duranensis
GGGAAGCATCACATTGGTGGCAAGGGGCTCGACGTCTCCTGCAACAGGGGAATGATCCTATCACTTGGGATGCCTTCCAGGTGGAATTCTATAAGAAGTACTTTCCGAATTCCGCCAGAACAGCCAAGGAACTGGAGTTACTACAGCTGAAGCAAGGTGCTATGTCCGTATCTGAGTATACAGACAAATTTGAGGAGCTATTCAGGTTTTCCCGCATGTGTCAGGGAGCTCCAAGAGACTTTGAGGAATGGAAGTGTATTAAGTATGAGGGAGGACTTCGAAGTGAAATCCTGAGCTCCGTTGGACCGATGGAGATTAGGGTCTTCTCTGAACTTGTGAACAAGAGCCGTATTGCTGAAGAATGTGTGAGGAAGGTTGTTGAGGCAAAGAATGACCGTCGGGAGTCCCACCGCAGGGAGCACAATCAAAAGTACCCAACAAGGGGTCAAGAGTGTAAGAGAAGAGGATACTCACAACGTTTTCCCCAAAGGCGAAATGACCTTGCGACGAATAAGAATTCCCAAGGAAAGGGTAGGGAAAAACAAATAGTGGCTGCCTCGGATGTTTTGAGCTGTCAGAGGTGTGGAGGTCATCACCCAAATAGACCGTGTCGTTATGGGTCGGGTTTGTGTTACAATTGCGGCAAGCTAGGACATTTGGTCAGAGATTGCCCACACCGGAAGGATCGGGAGACTGCCAGGTCCGATTTTCGTACCTAAGGTAATAAGAAAACTGATAACTCAATTCTTTACCACTTTACATAATGCTGAAGGCTGGTATTCACTCATAATACATGGCCGAATGAAAAATTATGATCTGTTCTAGATAACCCTAAGTTATCTTAATAGAAGGTTTGGTGAGCATAAATAATTAGGTAGGCCTTTAACGGAAAGCAACCTCAGAATGGAATGACTGGTGGGTGATGTCAAAGCCATCATTCGGGAACTCCGTGTCGAGGTAGATTAGGACTTTGCCATGGTTGTAGAGGAGTTGGACATGTGTCCTAGAAATGTCCTAAGAAGGTCAACCAGAATACTACCAAGAGCCAACAACAAGGTCGTGTGTTCACTACAACAACGGGGGATACCGTTAGATCCGACAGTTTGGGAATTAGTAACAACGTGCTAAAGGTACGATTAAGTTGGTATGTGGTTTTGGCTATCATAGATAGAAATCTAATGAATGCCAGTCATGCTAAGTTGTGGTTGAGTACTTGAGGAAGTAAGTGATAAAGCTCGTACTAGACGAGAAGTCAGAATAAAGCAACGGAAACTTGTGGAAGCAGTAACACAGGATAGCTACGAATAAGAGTTGTAAAAGTTTAATATAGTATCTTATGTTTGAATACTAGAAGGGTTAAGAGGGTTACTGCGAGTAATGATCCCCAAATAATTGTAAATGATTGCGGCTGCGAGCTTTGATAGTTCTAAAGCGGATGAGGAAATTTTCATTAATGCACAATTAGATTTAGATGATGATTGAGTGAAGTTGTTGTGTTCGAGAGATGAATGCTATGATGTTTGGTCATGGTGACCTTGGATTTAGATTGAGGTTTATAACGATCGGTTTTGAAAGAAGAATGTAAAAAACCATTAAATTGAAATGTTGATGCGGTACTGAGATTGGTTTGAGGGAACCCGTGACGGGTGGTAAACTCCAATTTTTAGGGAGGTGCTGTTGAAAATTCTCCCAGGAATTTGAAGGGGGTGTTGGTTATATTTTTGAAAATGAATTTTTGATCTGAGTAACTTCAACAAAAGAGATGTGTCTCAAAATCTTTTATAGATTATTAGAGGAAAGTGGATTCTTCAGAGTTTGTCAGCTTGTTAGTCCAAACTCATTGAATTCTAAAAACGAAGAAAGCTTTGATTGATTATAGTGATGTGGGATGATGGCTATGATTAACGATGATGACAATATTATTGATGACATGAGTCGAGATTTAATAAGGTCTGAGTCGATGAGACGATAAAGGTAAGGAACGAATGACCGAGATCCTCAGATATAGAGAAATCAGAGCGCGGCAACGGAAGCGCGCAGAGTAAAAGGACCTTGGAACTGTTATGCTTTAGATATAACGGTAGACTACGCTCGCGTACTCGTAATGATGGATGGAATTTTCGAGGGCGAAAATTTCTGTTAGGGGGGTAGAATGTAATACCCGGTCTAACCAAAATTAATTAAATAATGATTTAAGTAGGAGCGAATATGGTTGGAAGATTTGGCGATTGGAATTTGATGATTTCAATGTGATATTTGGATTCAGTGAATTTTTCCGAGTCGGAAGACATAGTTTTCTGCGTAAAAGCGCGCAGTGGGATTTTGACCGGCAGTACCGGCTGAGACCTGTCTGGTACTGCAGCTGAGAAAATTGATTATGAGTAAATAATATTAAGAAATGAGGAATTATGATTAGGGGAGGTAGAAATATTTAAAGTGCGATTTGGAGCGCTAATCTTAAAGGTTTTAGCCCAAAATTGGACCAACGGACAAAAATAAGTGAACTGGGCCTAAGTGGGCCCAAGACCCAACATATATAAACATTAGTTATGAGCATTTCAGCTCATTTTGCCCTAAAGAAGGGGTGTGGGGCGCTGAAATCAAGAGGTGAGGAAAAAGAGAGAAAACCTAACTCTCTTTAATCTTCAAACCACCATAACTTTCTCTCCGGAACTTCGATTGACAAGCCGTTTGCAGCCACGCGTCGCTCTTCTCATCCTATACAATTCTATCTAAGTTTTGTGGTGAGTATTCCATTCATCTCTGCCCAGTTTTCGAAATTCCC
>NC_029776.3:17054473-17055301 GCF_000817695.3 Arachis duranensis
CAGGGCGCAGATACCCTCTAATGGCGACAGGGCGCATATACCCTCTAATGGTGACAGGGCGCATATTCCCTCTAACGATATTAATACGCAACAGAGAGACTGTGCTCGGGTTAGCTACCGGACACGTCGGGTTGGCTTGATAACCGACAGATGATATCATCAGCCATAGGGCAGGCATACATCATTTGCATATGTTTGAATTGTTTGAGTTTGCCTATTTGTTTTGGATTGCTATATCATATATGCTATGTTACCTGATTACGTGCTACTTGTTCTACTTGTGTTGTGTATTACTTGTCTGCATTGATTGTGTTTGTACAACTGAGAGATCCCTCATGATGGTGTTGGTGGATGTTGGGGGCTGTGGATGAGATGAATTGATAATGCGATTGCATAATGATGATGATTTTTGAATGAGATCATTTGAGCCCCCTGGGTAGACGCAGTGATGTGATTTCACTAGCTCCAGGCGAGGGTATGATGTATTGATATAAAGTTGCTGAGGCAGAACAACTGGTAATGGTTTTGCTTATGACTCTAAGTCTGATTTGTGACAGAATCAGCGAGTTGGGAAACATGTGTAACATGAACTAGATTTAGTATCCCCTTACAACAGATGCCTATTTATGGATTAGTGAGAATCTAGGCTGGATACTTGGTGAAAAGGAGTTTAGGATGCTTAGTGAGTTTTTGTTGCAGTGCATTGTATTTATTTGGCACTTTTACCGTACTGGGAACCCATGGGCCCGGGGTTCTCATTCCGTATATATCTCTTGTTTTTCAGATACAGGTCCAAGTGCTCAGAAGTGAGCTGCGGTTCGTCTGAGA
>NC_029776.3:17058208-17072929 GCF_000817695.3 Arachis duranensis
TCGGCTTGAAGCAAGCTATGGTTATCTTGTAACTCTTAGTCAGGATATCAATAATTACCAGGGTTGATTGTGAAAAGTAAAAGAACATGAAATAAGTACTTGTTTTGCAGTAATGGAGAACACGTTGAGGTTTTGGAGATGCTCTATCTTCTGAATCTCTTCTTTCCTACTGTCTTCTTCTTCATGCACGCAGGGCTCCTTCCATGGCAAGCTGTATGTAGGGTTTCACCGTTGTCAATGGCTACCTCCCATCCTCTCAGTGAAGATGTTCAACGTGCTCTGTCACAGCACGGCTATTCATCTGTCGGTTCTTGATCATGTCAGAATAGAATCCAGTGATTCTTTTGCGTCTGTCACTAACGCCCCACAATCGCGAGTTTGAAGCTCGTCACAGTCATTCAATCCCTGAATCCTACTCAGGATACCACAGACAAGGATTAGACCTTCCGGATTCTCTTGAATGCCGCCATCAATTCTAGCTTATACCACGAAGATTCTGGTTAAAGAATCCAAGAGATATCCACTCAATCTAAAGTAGAACGGAGGTGATTGTCAGGCACACGTTCATAGGTGAGAATGATGATGAGTGTCACAGATCATCACATTCATCAAGTTGAGGAACAAGTGGTATCTTAGAATGGAAGCAAGCGTAATTGAATGAAAAACAGTAGTAATTGCATTAATCCATCAAGACACAGCAAAGCTCCTCACCCCCAACCATGGGGTTTAGAGACTCATGCCATAGAAGATACAATCTGAAACGTGTAATGTGTCATGAGGTAAAGATACAATGTCAAAAGGACCTATTAATAGTGAACTAGTAACCTAGGATATACAGAAATGAGTAAATGACGTAAAAATCCACTTCCGGGGTCCACTTGGTGAGTGCTAGGGCTGAGCATTGAAGCTTTCATGTGTAGAGACTTTTCTTGGAGTTAAACGCCAGCTTTTGTGCCAGTTTGGGAGTTTAACTCCAATTTTTGTGCCAGTTCCGGCGTTAAACGCCGGGAATTCTAAAGCTGATTTGCAATGCCGGTTTGGGCCATCAAATCTCGGGCAAAGTATGAACTATTATACATTGCTAGAAAGCCCAGGATGTCTACTTTCTAAAGCAATTAAGAGCGCGCCAATTGGGCTTCTGTAGCTCCAGAAAATTCACTTCGAGTGCAGGGAGGTCAGAATCCAACAGCATCTGTAGTCCTTTTTCAGCCTCTGGATCAGATTTTTGCTCAGGTCCCTCAATTTCAGCCAGAAATTATCTGAGATCACAGAAAAACACAAAAACTCATAGTAAAGCCCAGAAAAGTGAATTTTAAACAAAAACTAATAAAAACATACTAAAAACTAACTAAAATGTACTAAAAACATACTAAAAATAGTGCCAAAAAGCGTATAAATTATCCGCTCATCATCATTATTCTCATATATCATCTACTAAATAACTCAAGGTACCATAACATGTTAACTAACTTAATAAAGTCTAAATATGTAAACTAATTAATTACTCAAAATAAAAGAGAAAAAAACTAACCTTGAAATCCAATGCTTTGACTATATACCACATTGCATTCAGTACAAGAGATGCGCTAAATACTGTCGGAGTTACTATTGAATTTAGCATCCATATTAGCGTCAGCTTTATTGATAGATTTATGGACGGTTTTGATGTGGAATTTGTCAAGTCAAATCATTACCTGCAAATTTCCATTTCCGACAATAAATTTGCCAATAATAATTGGAGGAAAAATAAAAAAATATGCACGATATATAGAGTGAGATTTACCGGCATTTTGGTGACTCGCAATGCGTTACCGTTGAATTTATCCGCTGATAAACCCGATGGTAATGAGCCCTAAAATTCGAAGCGCGAACCCTCCTCCCACTCTCTCTCTCTCTCTCTCTAACTCTCTCCTCTCTCCTGCCGCTTCGTCAGTCCCGCCACCACTGGCACCTCCTGCTGACGCCTCCTCTCCTTACACTATCCCTTCTCCCCAATGACAAATTTGCTCAAGTCGTGCCTCTGCTCCGTGAAAAATCTGCATCGCTTCTGCTCTGCGACGAGGAATCTGCATCGTCATCGGCCACCTCCTCCATTGCAAGTAAGTTGGCCGTTTCTAGCATTAGAATTTTTAAATTAATGTTTGGATTTTGCTGTGAAATTATTTTTATTATATGTTTTAATTTCAAATTGATGAAATTTTTGTGAAATTGAGATTTAAAGTTTAAATTATGTTATTGTGAAATTGGGTTTAAGGTTTAAAATTGATTACTGTGAAATTTGATTTAGGGTTTGGATTTTGTTATGAAATTATTTTTAATATATGTTTTAATTTTAAATTGATGAAATTTCTGTGAAATTAGAATTTATAGTTTAAATTATGTTATTATGAAATTGAATTTAGAGTTTGGAATTGATTATTGTGAAATTGGATTTAGGGTTTAGATTTTGCTGTGAAATTATTTTTATTATATATTTTAATTTCAAATTGATAAAATTTCTGTAAAATTAAAATTTAGAGTTTAAATTATATTACTATAAAATTAGGTTTAGGGTTTGGAATTGATTACTGTGAAATTGAGTTTTGGGTTTGGATTTTGCTGTGAAATTATTTTTAATATATGTTTTAATTTTAAATTGATAAACTTTCTATGAAATTGGGATTTAGAGTTTAAATTATGTTACTGTGAAATTGGATTTAGGGTTTGGAATTGATTACTGTGAAATTGGGTGTATGATTTGAATTTTACTGTGAAATTATTTTTAATATATGTTTTAATTTCAAATTGATGAAATTTCTATGAAATTGGGATTTAGAGTTTAAATTATGTTATTGTGAAATAGGGTTTAGGGTTTGGATTTTGTTACTTTAAAATTTTGTTACTTTATTAGCGGTCTTGTGTCCTAATTTTCATTCATCGTGTTGATGATTAAAATGATTTTTGTATAATTAGTACATACTTTGTTCTTAATTTTGCTGATAACATTGTTTCTACAATCTAGTTAAAATTTAACACTACTTTCATATAGATTTGGTCATTATATGCTAATTTAGAATTAATTTAATTTAGGATTTAATATATTCTGTATGAATTGTTGTGAATTTATTTGAGCCTTGACTGATGCTGTTGATTGAGGTTAGTTAGATTTGTGAAAACTGTAAAGGTAGATATATGTCTAATTTTAGAGAAAGTTATGTCAAAATATTTTTAGAATAATATAAATGTTGAACGATTTGTGTTGTATATATGTTGATTAGTCTTTGCTAATATATTCTCTTTGTAGACATGACGACAGGTAGCAGAGGTAGAACGATTGGATCTCGTAGTCATGGTAGAGAGAGGATTTCCACTGGATTTCCAGGGACTGGTCAGTCATTGCCCTCTACCCCGACTTCTCCGTCGACCCTTGTAACGCCACAGGC
The DNA here is from genome assembly GCF_000817695.3 of Arachis duranensis. NCBI lineage: Eukaryota > Viridiplantae > Streptophyta > Magnoliopsida > Fabales > Fabaceae > Arachis > Arachis duranensis. The sequence goes on from NC_029776.3 coordinate 17,061,631, forward strand.
GGGTCCAGTGGACTAGCAATTCATCATAGTCCCGAACCCGAACTATGTGTCTCCTTTTGCTACTCCCCCTATAGCTCCAGCGATAGAGTCTGTCGTGGGTGATTCGTCTATTGCATCCCAATCAGATTCTCCTCTGCCACCGCTGATGGTACGGATGAAGATTTGGCCTAATAGCATGAAGGCGTGAGTACATATTATTTTAATGTCTTTTATCCGCAATCTATTTTGAATTTGTTAAATTTTATGTGTTTGCTAATCTTAAGTTTTTCATTGATAGGTTTGTACCAAAAAATAATGCATGTACATAGGAAATCTCCAATGTGATTAAGTCCATGTACAATACCGCATGGCCGAGCTACACGAAGATCTTTGCTGAGACTAGAGATCAATGGTTTTAGAAGTGGACGGTAAGAACCCAATGTTGTTGAATTAAGTGTATTTTAACTATTTTTATTTTGACGAACTAATGTTGTTGAATTACTTTGTGCAGGAGAAATTTATCTGGATAAGCAACATGATATCTTTATCAGGAAGATCTACGACCACTGGGTAGCTAAGCGACTTTAACAGATGATGCAGGATGTTCATCAGGGATGCGACAAACTCACTATTTGGCTCTGTCCAAATTTTAAGAAGGAACTGGACGTCCATTTTAGTACTGATAAGGGGTTCAAGGGTCGCCGTCTAACGAACAGAGCTAACAGGGCTTCACCGAGGTCGTCGTAGTATACTGGTGGGTCATCAATTTTCATGAAGACGAAGGAGCAGGTAGGTATGTAGTTTATTTGCTAATCTTTATTAATTATAACTTGAATTAATTGTTACTTGATTTATTTTATTAATTGGTTTCAATATGTGTAGTCTAAGTCGTTGGATTGTCATGCAACATTGGTAGAGACTTTCAAGTATACTCATACGTTGAAGGCCAATAAGGAGAGATTTACTTATGAGCAGACTATGGCTCATTATGTGAATTATAATTAATTCTAATTTTGAAATTTATTCGATTTAAAGTCAATTAACTGTCATCCTAATCACAACGTGTGTTACATAGGAGGACTACACGCAGAGATTGGAGGCTACGATCTAGCAATCTCAATTGTCTAGTGGGGACAACCCTGCCAGCTCTGATGCCTCAGTGGTAGATCCTGATAGGATTTGGCACAAGACCATCTCTAAGCCCTACAAGAATTGCGTCTTCGGGTTTGAGTCGTTCTTCGCCAGTGGTCTCCGCACCTCTGCAATGGCGGCTTCATTTGCCTTTGCCTTTACCACCAACCCTGCTAATTCCGAGGAAGTTTACCAATAAGCTTATCAGTCTGAGCAGAGGTACAACGACCTTCTTACATACACAAAAGGAGCCATTACTGTAAGCTCGGACCCAACAAAGAAGCTGGAACGGCTAGAGCGTTTGCAAGAGAAGATGGAGGTGTACAATGAGCAGATGCCCACTGGAGGGGCACCGACATCAGCACCTACTCTACCGCCTCAGCAGGGGGAAGACTACAATGATGACGACGATTATCGGGATCCGTAGGGTTTAGGGAGTGATGAGCGGATAATTTATACGCTTTTTGGCATTGTTTTTAGGTAGTTTTTAGTAGGATCTAGCTACTTTTTGGGATGTTTTTATTAGTTTTTATGCAAAATTCATATTTCTGGGATTTACTATGAGTTTGTGTGTTTTTCTATGATTTCAGGTATTTTCTGGCTGAAATTGAGGGACCTGAGTACAAATCTGATTCAGAGGCTGAAAAAAGGACTGCTGATGCTGTTGGATTCTGACCTCCCTGCACTCGAAGTAAATTTTCTGGAGCTACAAAACTCCAAATGGCGCGCTCTCAATTGCAATAGAAAGTAGACATCCAGGGCTTTGCATCAATATATAATAGTCCACACTTTTCACGAGTTTTGATGACGTAAAATAGCATCAAAATGCCAGCTCTCTACCCTTTTCTGGCGTCAAAACGCCAGAACTGGCATAAAAGTTGGAGTTAAACACCCAAACTGGTACCAAAGCTGGTGTTTAACTCCAAGGAGGACCTCTACACGTGTAAAGCTCAATGCTCAGCCCAAGTATACACCAAGTGGGCTCGAAAGTTGATTTTTGCATCATTTACCTATTTCTGTAAACCATAGTAGCTAGTTTCTTTATAAATAGGACCTTTTACTATTGTATTTTCATCTTGGAATCTTAGCATCTATCTTTGATCAGTTTATGCAATCTTAGACATTGGGGGCTGGCCTCACGGCCATGCCTGGACCTTCATTACTTATGTATTTTCAACGGTGGAGTTTCTACACACCATAGATTAAGGGTGTGGAGCTCTACTGTTCCTCGAGTATTAACGCAATTACTACTATTTTCTATTCAATTCAGCTTATTCTTATTCTAAGATATTTGCTTGCACTTCAACATGATGAATGTGATGATCCGTGACACTCATCACTATTCTCAACCTATGAACGCGTGCCTGACAACCACTTTCGTTCTACCTTAGATCGAGCGTATATCTCTTAGCCTCCATTCCGAAAAATCGGAGTCTTCATGGTATAAGCTAAAATTATTGGTGGCCATTCCTGAGATCTGAAAAGTCTAAACCTTGTCTGTGGTATTCCGAGTAGGATCTGGGAAGGGATGACTATGACGAGCTTCAAACTCGCGAGTGTTGGGCGTAGTGACAGACGCAAAAGGATCACTGGATTCTATTCCAACATGATCGAGAACCGACAGCTGATTAGCCGTGCGGTGACAGCGCATTTGGACCATTTTTACTGAGAGGACAGGAGGTAGCCATTGACGCCGGTGAAACCCAACATACAGCTTGCCATGGAAAGGAGTATGAAGGATTGGATGAAGTCAGTAGGAAAGCAGAGATTCAAGAGGGATGAAGCATCTCCATAAACTTATCTGAAATTCCCACCAATGAATTACATAAGTATCTCTATCTTTATTTTATGTTTTATTTATCCTTTAATTATGAAAACTCTATCACCCATTTGAATCTGCCTGACTGAGATTTACAAGGTGACCATAGCTTGCTTCAAGCCGACAATCTCCGTGGGATCGACCCATACTCACGTAAGGTTTATTACTTGGACGACCCAGTGCACTTGCTGGTTAGTTGTGCGAAGTTGTGAAAAAGAGTGAGATTACAATTGTGCGTACCAAGTTGTTGGCGCCATTGTGTATCACAATTATGTGCACGAGGTAGCATTGATGGGCAGAAAAATGTCGGTTAAGATTTTTCTGGTAAAATTAGTGTTGCGAGTACAATTCTATTTTCAAAAAGTTTTCAAAAATCTTTCAAAAAAATTTTTCTTCTTTTTCGTTTTTTTTAGAAACAATTTTTGAAAAACCCAAAAAAAATTCATAAAATCATAAAAACTCAAAAATATCTCTTGGTTCTTGTTTGAATATAGGGCCAAAATTTAAGTTTGGTGTCAATTGCATGATTTTAATTGTCTTGCAATTTTCAAAACACATGCATTGTGCTCTTGATGATCTTCAAGTCGTTCTTGATGAATTGCTTTGTTTGATCTTCATGATTTATTGATTTGCTCTGCATGATGTTCTACATGTGCATTCTTGCATTCATATGGCCCAAACATGAGAAAGTTCTAAGTTTGGTGTCCTCCATGTTTTCTTTCATTAAGAAAACTAAGTTCTTGATGTTCATCTTGATCTTCAAGATTGTTCTTGGTGTTCATCTTGACGTTCATAATGTTCTTGCATATATCTTGTGTTTTGATCCAAGAATTATATGTTTTGACTCATTTTGTTGTTTTTCAAAATTGAAAACATATCTTCTTGAATAAAGGATTTAGCAAAATGAAGATCCAAGAACATAAAGCATAGGAATTACAGAGAAAAAGCTGGGCGTTCAAAACGCTCAGTGAAGAAGGAAAACTAGCGTCTAAATGCCCAAACTATGCAGCAATTGGGCGTTAAACGGCCAAAACATGCAACTCCTGGGCGTTTAACGCCAGGATGACACAAGGAGAGGAATTTTGTTTTCAAATCAAATCTTTTTCAAATCTTCATAATTTTTCAAAATAAAATCTTTTTCAAATCAAATATTTCCAATCATATCTTTTTCAAAATCATATCTTTTCAAACATATCTTTTTCAAAAAAAATAAATCTTTTTAATTTCCTTTATAAATCTTTTTCAAAATAAATTTCAATCATATCTTTTTAAACATATCTTTTTCAAATCATATCTATTTCAAAATCTTTTCTAACTTCTTATCTTTTTAAAATTGATTTTCAAATCTTTTTCAACTAACTAATTGACTTTTTGTTTGTTTTACTATTTCTTATCTTTTTCAAAACCACAACCAATTTTTCAAAAATTTATTTTAAATTTTATTCTTTTTATTTTCGACAATTCTTCCCCCTCTCTTATCTATTTCTATTTAAACACTAACATTCCTCCTCCATTGTCAATTCGAACTCCATCTCTCTTTGTGTGTTCGAATTCTTCCTTACCTACCTCATCCTTCCATTCTTGTTTTCCTCTGACACCTCAAGGAATCTCTATACTGTGACATAGAGGATTCCATATTTTCTTTATTTTTTTCTCTTTCATATGAGCAGAAACAAAGATAAAGGCATACTTGTTGAAGCTGATCCTGAACCTGAAAGGACACTGAAGAGGAAGCTAAGAGCAGCTAAAGCACAAAACTCTGAAGAGGACCTCACTAAAATTTTCGAAAAGGAAGCAGCAAAAGAAACAATTATGGCTGAACCAAACAACAATGCAAGGAAGATGCTTCGCGATTTTACTACACCTACTTCCAACTTCTATGGAAGAAGCATCTCAATCCCTGCCATAGGAGCAAACAATTTTGAGCTAAAGCCTCAATTAGTTTCTCTACTGCAACAGAACTGCAAGTTTCATGAACTTCCATTAGAAGACCCTTATCAGTTCTTAACTGAATTCTTGCAGATCTGTGATACTGTTAAGACCAATGGAGTTGATCCTGAAGTCTACAAGCTTATGCTTTTCCCTTTTGCTGTAAGAGACAGAGCTAGAACATGGTTAGACTCACAACCTAGAGATAGCTTGGACTCTTGGGATAAGCTAGTCACGGCTTTCTTAGCCAAGTTCTTTCCTCCTCAAAAGCTGAGCAAGCTTAGAGTGGATGTTCAGACCTTCAGATAAAAAGATGGTGAGTCCCTCTATGAAGCTTGGAAAAGATACAAGCAGCTGACCAAAAAGTGTCCTTCTAACATGCTTTCAGAATGGACCACATTAGATATATTCTATGATGGTCTGTCTGAATTTTCCAAGATGTCACTGGACTACTCTGCAGGTGGATCCATTCACCTAAAGAAAATGTTTGCAGAAACTCAGGAACTTATTGAAATGGTTGCAAATAACCAGTTCATGTATACCTCTGAGAGGAATCCTATGAGTAATGGGACACCTCAAAAGAGATGAGTTCTTGAAATTGATGCTCTGAATGCCATACTGGCTCAGAATAAGATATTGACCCAACAAGTCAATATGATCTCTCAGAGTCTGAATGGATTGCAAAATGCATCCAACAGTACTAAAGAAGCATCTTCTGAAGAAGAAGCTTATGATCCTGAGAACCCTGCAATCAATCGCAGAGCTGAATTACATGGGTGAAGCCTTTGGCAACACCTATAATCCTTCATGGAAAAATCATCCAAATTTTTTATGGAAGGATCAACAGAAGCAAGGCTTCAATAATAACAATGGTGGAAGAAACAGGTTTAGCAATAGCAAACCTTTCCCATCATCATCTCAGCAACAGACAAAGCATTCTGAACAGAATTCTTCTAGCTTAGCAAACATATTCTCTGATCTATCTAAGACCACTCTTAGTTTCATGACTGAAACAAGATCCTCCATTAGAAATTTAGAGGCACAAGTGGGCCAGCTGAGTAAAAGGGTTACTGAAACTCCTCCTAGCACTCTCCCAAGCAATACAGAAGAGAATCCCAAAGGAGAGTGCAAGGCCATTGATATAATCAACATGGCCGAAACCTTAGAGGAGGAGGAGGACGTGAATCCCAATAAGGAAGCCCTCAGGGAACGTCTAGTGGTCAGTAAGGAATACCCTAATGAGGAACCAAAGGAATCTAAGACTCATATAGAGACCATAGAGATTCCCTTGGACCTCCTTTTACCATTCATGAGCTCTGATGACTATTCATCTTCTGAAGTGGATGAAGACATTGTTGAAGGGCAAGTTGCCCAATATTTAGGAGCAATCATGAAGCTGAATGCCAAGCTATTTGGTAATGAGATTTGGGAGGAAGAGCCTCCCTTGCTCACCACCAATGAACTAAATACATTGGTTCAGCAAAATTTACCTCAAAAGAAACAGGATCCTGGTAAATTCTTAATACCTTGTACCATAGGCACCATGACCTTTGAAAAAATTCTGTGTGACCTGGAGTCAGGGATAAACATGATGCCACTCTCTGTAACGGAGAGACTGGAAATCTATGAGGTACAGGCTGCCAAATTCTCATTGGAGATGGCAGATAAATCTATGAAAAAGGCTTATGGACTAGTAGAGGACGTGCTAGTGAAGGTTGAAGGCCTTTACTTCCCTGCTGATTTCATAATCCTAGACACTAGGAGGGATGAGGATGAATCCATCATCCTTGGAAGACCCTTCCTAGCCACAGCAAGAGCTGTGATTGATGTTGACAGAGAAGAGTTGATCCTTCTTGTGAATGAAGAATGCCTTGTAGTAAAGACTCAAGGTTCTCCATCTGTAACCATGGAGAGTAAGCATGAAGAGCTTCTCCCAATACAGAGTCAAACAGAGCCCCCACATTCAAACTCTAAGTTTGGTGTTGGGAGGCCACAGCCAAACTCTAAGTTTGGTGTTGAGAGATCTCAACCATACTCTGATCAACTGTGAGGCTCCATGAGAGCTCACTGTCAAGCTATTGACAATAAAGAAGCGCTTATTGGGAGGCAACCCAATTTTATTTTAATTTTATCTATATTATTTTGTTTCCTTTTAGGTTTATAATCATGTGAAGTCACAAAGAAAATTACAAAAATAAAGAAAAAAAATCAAAAACAGCATTGAAAACAGCACACCCTGGAGGAAGAACTTACTGGCGTTTAAACGCCAGAAAGGGTAGCAAAACGGGCATTTACACGCCCAATCTGGCACATTTCTGGCCGTTTAAATACCAGAATAGGGCACCAGACTGGCATTTAAACGCCAAAATAGGGCAACAAACTGGCGTTCAGACGCTAGAACAGGAAGGAAGCTGGCGTTTAAACACCGGAACAAGGCAGCAAACTGGCGTTTAAATGCCAGAATTGCACTCTAAGGCGTTTTAAACGCTCAATTGGAGCAGGGATGAGAATTCCTTGACTCCTCATGATCTGTAAACCCCACAGGATCCCCACCTACCATCCCACAACACTCTTCCCCAAAACCCCACCTACCTCACTTTCAAATTCAAACACTTTTTTCCGCCCAAACCCAACACTTACGAATCACATACCACCCTCCATCTCCTTCATTTTCTTCTTCTTCCCCTTCTTTCTTTCTTTCTTCTTTTGCTCGAGGACGAGCAAACCTTTTAAGTTTGGTGTGGTAAAAGCATTGCTTTTTGTTTTTCCATAACCATTTATGGCACCTAAGGCCGGAGAAACCTCTAGAAAGAGGAAAGGGAAGGCAACTGCCTCCACCTCTGAGTCATGAGAGATGGAGAGATTCATCTCAAAGGTCCATCAAGACCACTTCTATGAAGTTATGGCCAAGAAGAAGGTGATCCTTGAGGTCCCTTTTAGGCTCAAAAAGGGCGAATATTCGGAGATTTGAAGAAGAGGTTGGGAAGTTCTTGCCAACCCCATTCAACAAATCAGAATCTTAATGGTTCAAGAGTTCTATGCAAATGCATAGATCACTAGGAACCATGATCAAAGTATGAACCCAAACCCAAAGAATTGGCTTACAATGGTTCAGGGGAAATACCTAGATTTCAGTCCGAAAAATGTGAGGCTAGCATTCAACTTACCAATGATGGAAGAAAACGCACACCCCTACACTAGAAGGGTCAACTTTGATCAAAAGTTGGACCAAGTCCTCATGGACATATGTGTAGAAGGAGCTCAATGGAAAAGAGACTCAAGAGGCAACCCGGTTCAATTGAGAAGACCGGACCTTAAGCCTGTAGCTAGAGGATGGTTGGAGTTCATCCAACGCTCTATCATTTCTACTAGCAACCGATCTGAGGTAACTGTGGATCGGGCCATCATGATTCATAGTATCATGATTGGAGAGGAAGTAGAAGTTCATGAAATCATACCTCTAGAACTCTACAAGGTGGCTGACAAGTCCTCACCTTTGGCAAGATTAGCATTTCCTCATCTCATATGTCACCTTGGCTATTCAACTGGAATTGTCATAGAGGGAGACATCCTCATTGAAGAGGACAAGCCCATCACTAAGAAGAGGATGGAACAAACTAGAGAGCTCATCCATGGCACTCAACAAGAGCACGAGGAAGTCCCTCATCAAGAAATTCTTGAGATACCTCAAGGGATGCAATGTCCTCCACACAATTATTGGGAGCAACTCAACACTTTTTTTGGAAAGCTTAAGTTACAACATGGACCAATTAAGGGTGGAACACCAAGAGCACTCCATCATTCTCCATGAGATTAGAGAAGATCAAAGAGTTATGAGAGAAGAGCAACAATGGCAAGGAAGAGACATAGAGGAGCTCAAGAGCACCATTGGTTCTTCAAGAGGAGGAAGACACCACCCTCACTAAGGTGGACTCATTCCTTAATCTCCTTGTCTATTTATTTTCTGTTTTTTGACTTTATGTTGTATGTTCTATCTATGTTTGTGTCTTCACTACATGATCATTAGTGTCTAGTGTCTATGTCTTAAAGCTATGAATAACTCCATGAATCCTTCACCTCTCTTACATGAAAAATGTGCTTAATTACAAAAGAACAAGAAGTACTTGGATTTCAAATTTTATCTTGAAACAAGTTTAATTATTTTGATGTGGTGGCAATACTTTTTATTTTCTGAATGAATACTTGAACAGTGCATATTTTTGATCTTGTTATTTATGAATGTTAAAATTGTTGGCTCTTGAAAGAATGATGAACAAAGAGAAATGTTTTTGATAATCTGAAAAATCATGAAATTGATTCTTGAAGCAAGAAAAAGCAGTGAAAAAAAAAAGAGAAAAAGATGGCAAAAAAAAAGAAAAAGAAAAAAGCAAATAGAAAAAGCCAATAGCCCTTAAAACCAAAAGGCAAGGGTAAAAAAAGGATCCAAGGCTTTGAGCATTAATGGATAGGATGGCTCAGAGAATAAAATCCAGGCCTAAGCGGCTAAATCAAGTTGTCCCTAACCATGTGCTTGTGGCATGCAGGTCCAAGTGAAAAACTTGAGAATGAGTGGTTAAAGTCATGATCCAAAGCAAAAGAGTGTGCTTAAGAACTCTGGACACCTCTAACTGGGAACTTCAGCAAAGCTGAGTCACAATCTGAAAAGGTTTACCCAGTTATGTGTCTGTGGCATTTATGTATCCGGTGGTAATACTGGAAAACAAAGTGCTTAGGGTCACGGCCAAGACTCATAAAGTAGCTGTGTTCAAGAATCAACGTACTGAACTAGGGGAATCAATAACACTATCTAAAATTCTAAGTTCCTATAGATGCTAATCATTCTGAATTTCAAAGGAAAAAGTGAGATGCCAAAACTGTTCAGAAGCAAAAAGCTACAAGCCCCGCTCATCTAATTAGGACTAAGTTTCATTGATACTGTGGGATTCATTGTATATTCTCTTCTTTTTATCCTATTTTGTTTTCAGTTACTTGGGGACAAGCAACAATTTAAGTTTGGTGTTGTGATGAGTGGATAATTTATACGCTTTTTGGCATTGTTTTTAGGTAGTTTTTAGTAGGATCTAGCTACTTTTTGGGATGTTTTTATTAGTTTTTATGCAAAATTTATATTTTTGGACTTTACTATGAGTTTGTGTGTTTTTCTGTGATTTCAGGTATTTTCTGGCTGAAATTGAGGGAACTGAGCACAAATCTGATTCAGAGGCTGAAAAAAGGACTGCTGATGCTATTGGATTCTGACCTCCCTGCACTCGAAGTGGCATTTTTTAAGCTACAAAACTCCAAATGGCGCGCTCTCAACTTCATTGGAAATTATACATCCAGGGCTTTCCAGCAATATATAATAATCCACACTTTACACGAGTTTCGACGATGTAAAATGGCATCAAAATGCTAGCTCTCTGCCCTTTTCTGGCGTCAAAATGCCAGAACTGGCATAAAAATTGGAGTTAAAAGCTCAAACTGACACCAAAACTGGTGTTTAACTCCAAAGAAGACCTCTACATGTGTAAAGCTCAATGTTCAGCCCAAGCACACACCAAGTGGGCCCGGAAGTGGATTTCTGCATCATTTACCTATTTCTGTAAACCCTAGTAGCTAGTTTCATTCTAAATAGAACCTTTTACTATTGTATTTTTATCTTGGAATCTTGGCATCTATCTTTGATCAGTTTATGTGATCTTAGACATTGGGGGCTGGCCTCACGGCCATGCTTGGACCTTCATTACTTATGTATTTTCAACGGTGGAGTTTCTACACACCATAGATTAAGGGTGTGGAGCTCTGCTGTTCCTCGAGTATTAATGCAATTACTACTATTTTCTATTCAATTCAGCTTATTCTTATTCTAAGATATTCACTTACACTTCAACATGATGAATGTGAGGATTCGTGACACTAATCACTATTCTCAACCTATGAACGCGTGCCTGACAACCACTTCTGTTCTACCTTAGATCGAGCGTATATCTCTTAGCCTCCATTCCGAAAGATCGGAGTCTTCGTGGTATAAGCTAGAATTACTGGCGGCCATTCCTGAGATTCGAAAAGTATAAACCTTGTCTGTGGTATTCCGAGTAGGATTTGGGAATGGATTGATGTGTGGAAAACGATCCAACACAAAACTCACCGGCAAGTGTACCGGGTCGCATCAAGTAATAATAACTCACATGAGTGAGGTCGATCCCACAGGGATTGAAGGATTGAGCAATTTTAGTTTAGTGGTTGATTTAGTCAAGCGAATCAAGTATTGATTGAGTGTTTGGTATCCAGCAGTAAGTAAATAACAGAAAATGTAAGGGGGGAAGGGTAGAATTGCAGTAAATTAAAAGGAACTGAAAGTAAAAGGACTGAATCTTAAAGAACAAGAAATTAAATGGCTGAAACTTAAAGTGCAAGAAATGTAAATTGCAGTAACTTAAA
>NC_029776.3:17073053-17073500 GCF_000817695.3 Arachis duranensis
CTATTTATACACTTTCTATTCTTGGATCTTGGGATTTGGATGGGCTTTTGATTTGGTGAAGAAATGAATTAAATTGGATTTTTAATTCAATTTTTGGCCCATGAAAAATTGCTTCCAGGAGGCTGCCCTGCCCTTGTGGAGGGCAGGGCAGGATTTGATGCATGCGGCCCATGGTGCGTGCGTGTGGTGCGTTGGTGCGTGCAGGACGAGGGCAGGGCAGAAAATTCTGGTGCGCCAGTTTGGTGCCTGTGCGTGCTGCTGGTGCTGCCGAGTGATGCCTTGGTGCGCCAGAATGGTGCGCTGGCCGTGCCACAACAAAATGCTGCCCTGCCCTCGCGGAGGGCAGGGCGTGGAAAACGATCCAACACAAAACTCACCGGCAAGTGTACCGGGTCGCATCAAGTAATAATAACTCACATGAGTGAGGTCGATCCCACAGGGATTGAA
>NC_029776.3:17073563-17117412 GCF_000817695.3 Arachis duranensis
TGGGCCACGCTTCTCCTCTCTTGCGCCACACTTTCTTAAGCCACGCTTTTCCTTTTTTCTTTCTTTCTTCACCTACAATAAACCAAAACAACCACTCCAAGTATCACTAAATTCACAAGGCTTATAAATCAATTAAAAATCAATTAAATTTAGCTTAAACATCATGAATTAACATTGATTTCATGGTGGTTGTTTGATTTAAAGAAGTTATGCATTTTCACTCCAAATCACTTACTTAGGATGCAAGAAAGTGTATAAAAGCTAGTAAAACAAGTGAAATTAGCTTGAAAAATGGGTATATGATGACCTGTCATCACAACACCAAACTTAAATCTTGCTTGTCCCCAAGCAAGCATCAAAACTAAGAGAAAATGAAATGAATAAGAGAAGAGAACATATCCTTATTAGGCATATAGCAGAATGTGATTTATGGAGTTTTTATGCAGACAATGATAACTCAATTATTGTTGCTGTTACATAATATACATTTTTCCTCAAAGGCTCACTAAACTTGCTGTTATAAGTTTTATTCTTTCTTTGCTCCCTTGTTAACTTTTCTTTTCTCATGTTGCTTATCAAGCTTTTTATTCTTTTGGAGGCTTGGTGTCTAATGTTGCAGTAGTAGCCTTTGGCTTTATTTTCTTTTACTCAACATCTTTCCACCACAAACACATGGCTCACTATTTTCTCCTAGGATCATTGATGCCCAGCATCTTTTTGGATGGCTAAATGTTCTGTATCTAAGTTGCTCTTTATTGTGGACTTTCAATTGGCCATCCCAAATCAGTTGATCTAAGTGACCGGATTTTAAAATACCCCTCAGAATTTACTTATCCAAGCATATCCTAGTACAAGAACACCACAGGCATGTGTCCTAGGGTCCAAGCTATTGGTGTCCAGCCTTTATTCTTTGTTTTTCTTGCCACATTGGCTTTTTCTTCTTCTTTTTCTTTCTGTTTTATTTTTGTTCTCAAGGGTTTTTTTTCTTTACTGATAATAGCCTTTATAATAGCAAGCTAGATCACACTTCAATGAAAATGACATTATGCAGCAATTATTTCATGAGTTATGCATTTAATCAAACACATATACCACCATTAACTTCCATTCTACTCATGCAACATTGGATATTTACTTTTCAATTCAAACAATTCTCTTTTATTCTAGCCTATGGGAAACAAAATGAAATTTAGCTGAATGATGAATGACAAGCATTATACAGATTAGCATTCTTAATCAAATAACTTCACTTGCAACTAGATAACCACCTTAGCAGGGCATACAATGGTTTCCAGATTCAAAACAATACACAGCAGCAAGGATTAAGTTCAGATACAACCCTTGAAGTTGCAGTCCTTTGATTCTTCCTTCTGTTGTGTTCTCTTTGAGTTAAGACGCATAATATCTTCAATTGTTGACTCATGTCCTGCACAATTCTCAAAAGTTGCTTGCTTCTCAAGCCCTTAAGTGCATGGTTAGTATGCATAAATTGAGTGTGGCTCTTGGATTTGTTTTGGTGTGGGAACACCAAACTTAATTATTTGCCACAGCCTCTAATGCAACAAATTAACCATATATGAAACCTTGTGTCCATGCTAAAGGTTATGGAATTAAAGCTAAAAGGAAGTTAAACAGTTGAATAATTTGTCTGGTTACTTGGAGCTAGCATTATACAAGAGGTGAGAATGTGCTTTTGAATGAGATTTTTGGTGGAACACCAAACTTAGAATCTTTCATTCTCCCTGAATTTGCTTTGGTGTGCAACACCAAACTTAGCTCCTTGCAATGCATACCAATTATTCAACATTTTTATTGAAAAAGCTATGAAAAGAAAACTACCTCAGGTTGGGTTGCCTCCCAACAAGTGCTTCTTTATTGTCACTAGCTTGACATCTTATCCTTTGATCATGGGGGTTGAAAATCATAGTGCCTCAGCTTTTCTCCTCTTACTGTGAACTTCCTTCCGGTCTCCTCTTTGATGATCTCTAGGTGTTCAAGTGAAAGGATCCGGTTCACAGTATAGCACTCAGATGATTGTGGAGACACCTTCATTGGTTGGGTGTTTAACATCACTTTATCCCCTGGTGAGAAGCCTTCAGTGGGAATTTTCTTATTTCTCCACCCTTTTGGCCTCTTCTTCTTTTCTTCTTTCTCAGGAGATAATTCATGCCTTGGTGGTTCTTTATCTGGAGTGTTGAGGCTCCCATCTGGGGGTTTTGGATCTAGTTCCTCCTTGATTTCTTTGGTCTGTTGCACCATCTCTACTTCTTTGAAGCATGGATTTGGAAGTCTTGGAGTTAACTCATTGAATGCCTCTTTCAAGCTTTGATCCCTGGCTTTATCCTCTGTACAATCTTCTTCTTGAGTGGGTTCATGCAGGGTTTTAAAAACATGGAATGCTAGGTGCTCATCATGCACTCTCAACAACAATTCCCCTTTTTCAACATCTATCAATGCTCTGCCTGTAGCCAGGAAAGGCCTCCCCAGAATGATGGGAGTGTTAGGGTCCTCCTCCATATCCAGGATGATAAAATCAGCTGGGAGAAGGAATTTCCCCACCTTTACCAGTACATTCTCTACAACTCCAAGTGCTTGCTGGATGGATTTGTCAGCCATCTGCAGGAGTATTCGTGTGGATTTCAGCTCACAAATTCGGAGTTTCCTCATTAGAGACAAAGGCATCAAGTTTATGCTTGCACCAAGGTCACAGAATGACTTCTCAATTATTATGTCTCCTATGGTGCAAGGTATGTAAAAACTCCCAGGATCATCTTTCTTCTCTGGCAACTCTCTTTGGAGGATAGCACTACATTCCTTTGTCATCTCAACAATCTGTCCTTCCTTCAGGGATCTTTTCTTTGTCAGCACTTCCTTCATAAATTTGGCATATAGTGGCATCTGTTCAAGTGCTTCCAAGAAAGGAATATTGATGCTGAGTGTTTTGAATATGTCCAGGAATTTTGAGTATTGCTTATCCTTATTTTCTTTTTTGAACCTCTGAGGGTATGGAAGTTTGGGGACACAAGGATTCACTCCTTCCCTCTTCTCATGTAGTTGTGATTCAAGGGTGTTCTTGTATCCATTTGAAATTTGTGCATTTTTGGTTTCTTGATCCTCTTTACTTTTTCCCTCTGTCTCTTCTTGTGGAACTTCTCTGTTGTGATTGTCCAGATTGATGGCTTCCTTCTTCATAGTCTTCTCACTTCCCACTGTGATTGCTTTGCACTCCTCCCATTTTGTGGCTTTTCCTTTGTCTCTTCGGTGTTCTTCAGTGACATTGGGGAAGGCATTTGCTCTCTTCTCATCCATTTCTGAAATTTGCTTCGCCATTTGCCCCATGTGTCTCTCAAGGTTTCTGATTGAGGCCTCTTGGTTTTTGAATGCCAGGGCCTGATCTTTCCTTGCAGCTTCCTGATCATGTCTTGCCATGTCTTGATTTTTCATGAGTTTTTCCATCATTTTCTCTAGACTTGAGATTCTTTGAGAGTCTGGATTTGGTTGTGGTTGTGTGAAATGAGATGGTTGTTGTTGGAAGTTGTTTGAATTAATTGTGGGGGTACTTTGTGGGTAGGATGTGGATGTGGAATAGTTATTCTGGTGGTTTTGTGAGTTATTATGGGGTTGGTGATATGTGTTTTGTGAAATTTTGAATTGGTTAGTATTATTGGATGAATGGTTATGGTTGCTTGTGTTGCTGAGGCTGCCAGAGTTGAAGTCCCTTTGTCCTTGATTCTGATGCTCACCCCACCTTGAATTAGAATGAGTCTTCCAGGGTGTCTTATGTGCATCACCATGAAAATTGTGTTGAAATGAACTTGAAGTGTTGTTCATGCATTGCACCTGCTCAGGGCTTTGTTGCTGAAAATTGAATGTCCCAAAACTTTCTTCAGATTGATTCCACCCATGTGAGGTTTGAGATTGGCGTTGTGTGTTTACTGCAACACCTTGCAGTCCATCAATTTTCTTGGCCATTATTTCTATTTGTTGCTGAAGCTGTTGATGCATTTGTTTGTTTTGTGCCAAGAGAACGCCAACACCTTCAAGCTCCAGCACATCCCTTCTCTGGGCTGGTTGGCGTTGTCTTTGATGAGCAAAGAAATATTGATTGTTTGCCACCATCTCTATGAGGTTTTGGGCTTCATCTGCTGTCTTCATTAGCTGCAGAGAGCCTCCAACGGAATGATCTAATGCTTCTTGAGCTTTCTGGGTCAATCCTTCATAGAAGTTTTGGAGTCTATCCCACTCACTAAACATTTCTGGGGGACATTTCCTGATTAAGGCCTTGTATCTTTCCCAAGCATCATACAGCGACTCTCCATCCATTTGAATGAATGTTTGCACCTCTGTTTTCAGCTTGATAATCCTTTGGGGAGGATAGAACTTGGCTAGGAATTTGCTCACTAAGTCTTCCCAATTATTAATGCTTTCTTTGGGGAATGTCTCTAGCCATTGAGTGGCCTTATCCTTTAGAGAGAATGGAAACAGCAGCAGCTTGTAGATGTCTGGATGCACACCACTTGTTTTGATAGTTTCACAAATCCTGAGGAAGATGGATAAGTGTTGGTTTGGATCTTCAAGTGGACTTTCTCCATAGGAGCAATTGTTCTGCACCAGAGTGATAAGTTGAGGCTTCAACTCAAAATTATTTGCATGAACGTTGGGAGTGAGTATGCTACTCCCGCAGTTTCTTGCATTGGGGATAGTGTAAGAGGCCAACACCCTTCTTGCAGGCTGGGTATTGTTGCTCACTCCCTCTTCACGCACCTCAGCTTCCATTGCAAGAATCACAAACAAACTAAATGAAACATGGACATTCTAATGCTAGAATGTGGTTAGAGGGTTAGGTGACACAATGTGTCAAACAGTTAATGTGCTTAGTTAAAAAGAAAAAAATGCTTAATCTAGACCACCACCTCACTTAATCATTGTCAATCTAATTCAATCCCCGGCAACGGCGCCAAAAACTTGATGTGTGGAAAACGATCCAACACAAAACAAACCGGCAAGTGTACCGGGTCGCATCAAGTAATAATAACTCACATGAGTGAGGTCGATCCCACAGGGATTGAAGGATTGAGCAATTTTAGTTTAGTGGTTGATTTAGTCAAGCGAATCAAGTATTGATTGAGTGTTTGGTATCCAGCAGTAAGTAAATAACAGAAAATGTAAGGGGGGAAGGGTAGAATTGCAGTAAATTAAAAGGAACTGAAAGTAAAAGGACTGAATCTTAAAGAACAAGAAATTAAATGGCTGAAACTTAAAGTGCAAGAAATGTAAATTGCAGTAACTTAAATGGCAAGAAATATAAATTGCTTGAATGGAAAAGGGAATTGAGGATTGGGAATTCAGAATCTAAGCGAAGAGAAATGAAATTGTAGCCAGTAAATAAGCAGATGATGAATTAGAAATACTTAGAATTCAAACAGAAAGGAAATTGAGTTGCAGCAGAGGTTCACAGAAGAACCAGAAAGAAAGTGTGATCTCAGGACTCCAGAGACTAGGAAGCAAAGCCTAGATCTCAATTGCCTTCACAGATCTAAGTTCACAAAGCAATTAACAAGAAATTGAAGAAGAAACAGTAAAGGGAATGTAAATGAATTCAATTATGCAAAAGAGGAATTAAAGAGATTTTGAATGGAGATTGAGACAGAATTTCCTCAATTCTTCACAACCAAAACTCAAATAGGAAAAGTAGAAATGTCCACACAAGAACGAGGAAGAAGAGAGATCAATTCTCCTCCCCAATTCTCTGAAATCTCAGTGAAGTCCCCAAGAGAGTATTCAAAAGCTCAAAATAAAAGTAAAAATTCAAAGCTCAAAGTAAAGGTCCTAATTACATCAAACTAGCTCCTATTTATACACTTTCTATTCTTGGATCTTGGGATTTGGATGGGCTTTTGATTTGGTGAAGAAATGAATTAAATTGGATTTTTAATTCAATTTTTGGCCCATGAAAAATTGCTTCCAGGAGGCTGCCCTGCCCTTGTGGAGGGCAGGGCAGGATTTGATGCATGCGGCCCATGGTGCGTGCGTGTGGTGCGTTGGTCCGTGCAGGATGCTGCCCTGCCCTCGCGGAGGGCAGGGCAGAAAATTCTGGTGCACCAGTTTGGTGCCTGTGCGTGCTGCTGGTGCTGCGAGTGATGCCTTGGTGCGCCAGAATGGTGCGCTGGCCGTGCCACAACAAAATGCTGCCCTGCCCTCGCGGAGGGCAGGGCAGTGTTTCCAAATGCTGCCAGGATCGAGTGTGGTGCGCGCTGATGCTGCCAGGGTAGTGATTTGGTGCGCCAGACTCACTTCTTGGTGCGCCAGAGTTGTGCACCAACAAAATGCTGCCCTGCCCTCGCGGAGGGCAGGGCAGTGTTGGGCCACGCTTCTCCTCTCTTGCGCCACACTTTCTTAAGCCACGCTTTTCCTTTTTTCTTTCTTTCTTCACCTACAATAAACCAAAACAACCACTCCAAGTATCACTAAATTCACAAGGCTTATAAATCAATTAAAAATCAATTAAATTTAGCTTAAACATCATGAAT
Source organism: Arachis duranensis (assembly GCF_000817695.3). NCBI lineage: Eukaryota > Viridiplantae > Streptophyta > Magnoliopsida > Fabales > Fabaceae > Arachis > Arachis duranensis. The sequence continues at coordinate 17,080,094 of NC_029776.3, forward strand.
TAACATTATTTCATGGTGGTTGTTTGATTTAAAGAAGTTATGCATTTTCACTCCAAATCACTTACTTAGGATGCAAGAAAGTGTATAAAAGCTAGTAAAACAAGTGAAATTAGCTTGAAAAATGGGTATATGATGACCTGTCATCAGGGATGACTGTGACGAGCTTCAAACTCGTGAGTGTTGGGCATAGTGACAGACGCAAAAGGATCACTGGATTCTATTCCAACATGATCGAGAACCGACAGATGATTAGCCGTGCGGTGACAGCGCATTTGGACCATTTTCACTGAGAGGATGGGAGGTAGCCATTGACGCTGGTGAAACCTAACATACAACTTGCCATGGAAAGGAGTATGAAGGATTCGATGAAGGCAGTAGGAAAGCAGAGATTCAAGAGGGATGAAGCATCTCCATACGCTTATCTGAAATTCCCACCAATGAATTACATAAGTATCTCTATCTTTATTTTATGTTTTATTTATCCTTTAATTATGAAAACTCTATCACCCATTTGAATCCGCCTGACTGAGATTTACAAGGTGACCATAGCTTGCTTCAAGCCGACAATCTCCGTGGGATCGACCCTTACTCACGTAAGGTTTATTACTTGGACGCTGTGCAAAGTTGTGAAAAAGAGTGAGATTACAATTGTGCGTACCAAGTTGTTGGCGCCATTGTGTATCACAATTTCGTGCACTAGGAAGTTAATTTATTTTATGTATATTTCATTGTTTTCTACTTTGTTTGACTTTTTATTATATTCATACTATTGATATTTAATAAAATCATTAATTGATTTCTGGTAATTTTGAATTTTTGCCCTAATTTTATAAACAAAAATTTTAATTTGACTACTAATTGTAGGCTAATTGTAAAAAAAAACACAACTACTGTAAGATTTACCGGCGAAAAAATCCGACGGTAGTCATCAACTTAGTTTTGTCATATTAATTGAAAAACCGATGCAAAATCTGCTGGTAATTAGGGTCGAACAGAATAATCTGTCGGTAAAAATTTTTCGGCGTTGTTTATATTGTCATATTTTATCTATCGGTAAATTTGACGGTATTCATCGAATTTCTTGTAGTGATTTAGCTGGTTGATGTCTCGTCACGCACATATTACCGGAGAGCCATCTATACTTCAAGTATTAGAACTAAAGGTGTTAAAAAGTAAAGTTGAAGACAAACAAGGAACTAATTATGCGCTTCTATATAATGGTGTTAATCTTTTGTTTTTTGTCATTATAGTGGGCTAAATTTTTTTAATATTGGACTGCAGTTGGTGTTATGCGTCATTATGATGCATATTTGTGTTATAGTGGAATATTGGAAAGAAGCAGAAATTGCTGCCGACGATTTGTAGGGAGCAAGAACAAGATAAAAAAAGGCCAAAAAATGGGGGGTGATTACTGTGTGGACGTAAAAAAAATTTTTGAAAAGAAATTGGTGGTAGCGACTTGACGGATGGTAGGGGCGATTTGTCCAAAAAAAAAAATTGAATTGTAGCGACTATAAATAAGGACTCAAAAGAGACTTCGCGTTCATCTTGTTGTTCCTCCTCCTACTCTTTTTCTCTGTTTTTGTTTTTCTAGTTTATTTTTTTATTGTATTTAATTTTTTTATAAAATTATTGAAGACAAAAAAAATTATTGAAAAAAGGTTGATGGAGTTAGTTTGAGAGTATATTATAATGGTCAAATTTTATTTCAAACATCTAAAGGTGTAAAGTTTTAAATGTGAGAATCCATGTGATATTATTGTTCATTTCACCATATTATTTGAAGAACTAAAAGGTATAATTTGTAAAAGGATAGATCCTCGGATATTGAAACGAGTGACTAGTGTTGTGTACAGATATCTTATAATAGTATTTGGAGGATTTACACAGTTTGAGACAAAGTATGTCACTGGTGAATGATAAATCCATATTTTAAGATAATCTTTTGGGTTGAAAAGAGTGGAATTTATCAATTTATCTTGCATTTATTCATGAAAAATGCATACTTTTGTGAATTTCTTCTAATTGTGCTTAATTGTTAGAAACATATTTTTTATGCTTCAAATTATCAAATTTAATTTCTTTTTATGCCATTTGATGACGTTATCAATTTCAATTAAGTGTTTCAGGGTTAAAGTACATCAATGGCTTCAAAGGATCGAAAAGAATGGAGCAAAGAAGCGAATTCGGGAAGCGATTTGGAAGAGAAGTTGTCTGGCAGCTCGCTTAAACAAGCTTTCCTCGCCCAAACGGGAATCTTGCTTGAACGGAATTTTCTCGCCCAAATAAGAAGCTCGCGTAATACGAGAATCTCACATAAATGAGATTTTCTCGCTTAAGCTTTAATCTCGCCCGCGTGAGTGTTTTTCGCATGCGCGAGACAATTCCACATGCTAAGTTAATGAAATATGTGTATCCTCATGTTTTGTCTTTCTAAAGGCTCCCAATAGCCAATTCTGATGTTATAATGAAGCCAAGATGAAGGGAAAAGAACCAAGATGTCTTAGTTTAGGTTTTTAATCATATTTTAGTGAAATTCTAGCGAGAAAAGCTCTAACTTCTCTCTAAAATTTTAGGGTTCTAGTTTAATTTCTCTCAAGTTTTAGGTTTTAATCTTGGTTTAGTTTAGTTTTATTTAATTTTATTATTCTACCACCTTAATTTGATAGATTTTCATGTTAGTTTTTATTGTTTTTGTCATTTTAGTTCATGAACACTTGTTGAATTTTGTGATTCTTATAAATGAATTTGATATTTTATGTTTTCTTGTTGCTTAGTTGAGTTGTTATTATTATTTTCTTGCAATTAGTAGTTGTAGATTTCACTAATTCTTGCAATTTATGATGCTTTATGTTTATGTACTCTAGGTATTTGATAAAATGCTTGAATTAGTTATTGAGTAGATTTTTGTACTCTTACCTTGAGGAGATTGATGACTTAGGTGACCTTGAGCCATTGATGTCCGATATTGATTAGTGATTTAGGGTTGTTAGTTGATCTTGTTTCTATTGACGCTAATCTTTTACAAATTCAATTAGTAAATTAGTTAGAACTTAAGGATTAGAATTAATTACGCCCACTTGACTTTCCTCAATGTGTAGAAGTTGACGAAGTGGGATTAACTCTTCATAATTGTCATGTTTGTGGTCAATGACAAGGATATTGATCCTTGACTCTCAACCCTTGCCAAAATTTTTTAGCATTTGAATTTACTTCTTTTTACTAGTTAATTGTCTTAATTGCTCTTATTTAATTTCTTCTTTGCTTCTTTAATTTCTTGCCATTAAAATTTTTCATTTATTGCGATCAAACCCCGATTTCCTCCCATAGCCAATGATATGCACTCGATTGTGATTCCAATAGAGAATGACCCGAGATTTAAACTCCCTGTATTTGATTTGGATTGTAACATTCTAAACTAAACTTTGAAGAGCATTGAATTCCGGTTTAGAGCTATAACGAAATTGAGCTTTTAAACTTGTGAAATTATAAACTGGTGTTTAGCACCTCGTTAATGAAGCGACGATGCAAGAAATATTTTCAATATATCACGAAAGTCTATCACAAGACTTTGTCATCGAGCTATACATTAAGTTCGAACATTTGACTTATGGGATTGAAGAAGCTGATGGAGACATGGATTGAAAAGGCTACAATAATGAAAGTGAAGATGAATTTGAAGGCAACTATGAAATAGATTATCCAAATGTAGATAGAGACGATGTTGATTGCACTAATGAGGCAGATGTAGAAGAAGTGGCAAATGTCCTAGTAAGCCAATATCCGTTTGGGGAACTATCTTTTATGCGCACTTTGGAACTTGAGACTTTAAATGCATTGGAGTTTTCTGAGTATGCGAATGCTAGTATGTGAATATGATATTAATAGAGTATATCTATATTTTTTATACTATAAGATGATTATTCTACCGTAGTTGCTAATTATAATGTATAATTGCTTTTTGTGGTATTGTTGCAGATCCATCTATTGTTGCATATGACAAATTTGTTATTGGGATGAAATTCAGTTCTAAAGAGATTGTGATCGCGAATATAAAAAACTTTACAATTTGTAAAGGAATTGACTATCAAATATACGAGTTTGAACCAACGACATTTTATGCCAAATATATATAATATGAAAACAATTATAATTGACTTATCAGGGCTAGTTTGATATGAAATAATTATGAATAATATAATAAAATATAAAATATATTTTTTTTGTTATTTTTTTCTTATTAAGTTATTTTATTAACATAATAAAATATATTTAAAATCATTCATACCTATTATATTACAATTTAACATGACAACATAAAAATAAAAATGATACTAATCATCTTCTGGTATTATTTTTATTTGTAAAAAAATTATAACTTTTAATAAATATATTTTAACTAATATTCGTAAACATACTATTAACGTTAGAAAACATATTTTAAAAAAAATATTAATAATAAATTTTAATATTTTCATTTTAAATATATTATTATCGTTAGTAACAATCTTTTAAAAAAATATTAATTACAACTTTTAATATTACACTCATATATTAATCACGTATTATTTCTATTATACCTAAATATATTACAAAAAAATTATAGCACAAAATCTAAAATTTTAACTAATTACATCAATTTTATATTAACTCTGAATACTTTTAAAAAATTTTACTTTATATATTCTAACATTTTAACGTATTATAAATATTTTTTAATTATTTTCAAATATATTTGTAAAAATTAGAATACTGATTACTTTAATAATACCGTAAGTAAACTAAATTTTTAAACAACATTAATAAATTCTAACACATTAACAGTCTTTAAACAACACTAATTAATACTAATCAACGCTAATTAATTAAAATTAATATTAAATAAATTAACTTACATATCTAGAATGATCTAAAAATTGAATAATGTATCTTTTAGGTTTATTGAGATCACAAATCACCATTATTACTTCACTCTTTTAAATATAAATTTTTTCTTTTAATAAAGCTTAGAACACCATCCAGCTCTTCCTCCCTCTCTATAAATTAGTGAGTGAAGATAAAAATGACTTCACTTCACTTTTCTTTGTTTTGGTAAAGCCAAATGAAGTTCAGTTTTTTTGTTGTGGTTCACGAGTGAAGGAAAGAGAGATGCAACGAGTCATGCATTCCCCCAGACCAACTACATGGTGGACACTTGGCATCTCCCCAGCAATTTGTCCCCATATAGACATGACAATTTTTTCTGGCGGAACAGGTGTCCGCGGAGATTTATCTGCCGGAGGACAGGTTTGGGGACCATTTTCTCCCCCAGGACGGGAACCCATATAATAAACAGGACCGAGGCAAGAACCATAGTCCCCACCCCGTGGGAACTTGTATAATTCCATTATAGGAAATTACATAAATGCCCTTCATATATATGTTAGTTTCTCCCTGGCCTTTATAACCCTAAGCCGCCTCACTCACTCTCACAATCTCACTCACGGATTCACTCTTTCTCTTCTTTGAAGAACCCTAAACTCTCTAGTCCACCTCTCCTCTTAACGTCGTTCATCGTCCGCCACCCCTTAAACCTCCTCACCATTGCGCTTCTCCTTCTCATTGCTTCCTCCTCTCACCTTTAAGGTCATTGCAGCAGTCATTGGTTTGTTGCACGCCTAAGACGCCCCTGTCAAGGAGAACGTCATCGCCATCTTCACGGGCGTGTCGCCGTCTTCACGAAAGCATTGCCTTCTCCATCGCAGCATTGAGCGTTGCCATCGCAGCAGTGAACATCAAGGTTCACCTTCTTCCGAATTTCTCCGTGTCAATAATACGTAATATACCCGAAAACCATCATATGATAAAGTTCAATTAACTTTCAAGCGAGGATGCTATCAACAATAAATCTTACAACGGATACCATCATTAAAATAAACCAGCGACGATATTAAAGACAAAACATTTCAATAATTAAGAACAACCCTACACATTACTGGCAGAGGCAGAACCAATATTGACTTCTCCCTGTGGACACCTCCTACGTGTGTAGCCAAACTATCTGCAAAGCCCACATCTTTTGGGTCTGTTTAGGTCAGCCTTGTCTATTGTAGATTGGATCCTAGTAGTCTTGGAACACCTTTCAGACGCATGTCTCTTGGTTGGATCAGGTATCACTGTTAGGCCATCATATGGTGGCCAAAACCATTCAGGGATTAGAGGTATAAATACCATTTAATAGACATCAAACACTGAACTAAGGTGATACACCTCAAGGACATAGGTGGCCCAAGTCAGACGTGCGTATGCACAGCATGCTAAGGCATGGTGACATGGATAATGAAGTGCTTGGAAATATCCGTAATCACAGGTCTAGTCCCTAAGTGACACTCTGTATGAGCCAAGTGAGAAGCTACCAGTCGAAGTGCTCTCAGCAATAGTAAACTCAAAATTATCTTTGTCGTACAAAGTCACTGTGAAACACCTTGAGGCCTTCAGATTATCCCCTATTGCCTTCATCAGATGCTGACCAAACTACTACCCAATTCCTAATTGTGCCTCTACCTTTCTTCCTTTGTGAACAAATAGCTCGGCCAATCTACCATAGGTGGACTTCACCAACGAACAAATTGGAGGTTCCTTACAACCTTTATATCGAGTTCACACACTCAAAGATATTGGTAGTCATATGCCCGAATCTCCGGCCTTCATCCCGATGTTAATTCCAAAGCGCATACTCAATCCGGTTAGCCCAGTCACACATTACAGGATCTTCAGATCGGAGAATGTCAAACCAGTAGTTAAACTCGACCTCAGTCTTGGCGTACGCTGCATTCACTAGAAATCTCTGTGCATCATTGCCCTTAAAAATTAGGGCAAAATTCATCACCACGTGTCAGATACAAAATGCCCCGTATGCATTAGTGGAAGACAACTGCCATCAGGATCCTCCAATGCAGCCTTGATCCCGTTGTGCCTATCCGATATAACTAGAATACCGTCCACAAGTGCAAATACAACAGGAATGATATTGGAATTGCCGGACAGAGTAATTGCAACGAGCAGTACGCCCCCGTATTCACCGTATAAGTGGGTCCCATCGACACTAATCAACGAATTACAGTGCCGGAAGGCCTTGATACACGGTGAGAATGTCCAGAAAAGCCGATGGAAATAAGCTGATGACTCATTGAGTTGCCACCAACTCGCATAGGACTTGTCCTCAACACTGCAACACTACTTGGCATCGTGATCTACACACCCAGTATCCATCACGGCAACTCATTATATGACTCTTTCCAATCTCCATAAATCTGTTCTACGACCTTCTACTTAGCCAACCAAACCCTCCTGTAAGTCGGTCTGAATCTAAAATGTTCCTCTGTCATATTCTGCAGTATTTGATCGACACAGCAACATCAGCTCTAATCATAGGCAGGATGAAAGCCGATATCACATGATAATCAAGCATCTTATGATCACTGGATATCAAAGTGGTCAGACAAGTATGAGGTTCGTTGTACCATTTTACCTCCCAAATACTTCTGCGCTGGTGAAGACTTATCCAAATCAACCATGTGCACCCGTTGCCAAACTCCTTACACTTTCCATAGTTCTTGCTATGATCGGATTCCAACACTTTGTATTCAACCCCACAGCAGATGCTATAAATCTTCAAGCTTAAGACGACCTCCTCTTTATCATGAAACTGCTGACCAACTTGGAACTCAGCTAAAGATCCTGTTTCTTGTGTATCTCTGGCCCTAAATCCCATAGGTACTCCTAGTAAACCATGCTGTGTCATGACATCCAAGTCCAAAGTTGAAAAGTGCGGGGTTACTACTGAGTTCCTAAACTAGATGCTCCTCCACCCCCAGCTGGAATACTCCTTGCTATGTCATCATCACTATCGTCAGCAATGGTGGCAGGATCCACATCATCATCATCATCATCCTGCAGTATATCATCGACATCATTCAGTGCTCTGTAACACCCTACCACACAGAGTCTTATGCTTAAGTCGTAAAGTAGAGGTGGCAAGGTATTACGACCTCTAAAAAAATATGTATATAATTATAATTGAAAGAATTTTGTAACTAGGAGTCTTGAAAAAGAAGTTAAGCAAAAGCAAAAATTGAAAATCATGTCACACTCACAAGGATAATCATAAAATGGATAGGTAAGATCAAAAGAAGGCTAAAGACATAATATACAGATCAGAGTTCTAAAATATAGATATCAAGCTCCAGACTCGACCTACAAAGCTAAGGCCGGACAAACATAAAATATATACAGAGGAGAATCTATATACCTATATACATACCATAAATACAAAATACAACATCCTAAAACTAACCCAACTTCGCGTGCACAGGAAACTTCAGACGCTCAGTGAGGTGCCTCTCGACCTATGATGCACCACTATTTCGTGGTACATCTTGTGCTTAATTGAGAGGATTTTATCCACTAATCTCACATTTATTCATGTAAATTGCATGTTTTACATTTTTCTTCCTGATTTTATGCTATGATTGAAAACATGTTTCTTTGGTCTTAATTTAGCTAATTTTAATCATTTCTCATTACCATTCGATGCCTTGATAGGTGTGTTAAGTGTTTTCAGAGATTACATGGCAGGAATGGCGTAGAGGATAGAAAGGAAGCATGCAAAAGTAGAAGGAATACAAAAAATTGAAGGAACTGCAAAGCTGTCAACCCTGATCTCTTCGCATTCAGTCGGTCATAACTTGAGCTACAGAGGTCCAAATGAGGCGGTTCCAGTTGTGTTGGAAAGCTAACATCTAGGGCTTCAAAATGATATATAATTTACCATTGTGGCCATGGAGCTAGGTGACGCGCACGTGCACTTGGCGCGCGCGCACATTGGCAAAAAGTCCATCGGCGCGCACGCGCATCTGGCGCGTACGCGCGACATGCGCGACGTACTGCAAACGTAGAAATCACTGGGGGCAATTTCTGGGCTGTTTTTGACCCAGTTTTTGGCCCAGAAAACACAGATTAGAGGCTGCAGAGTGGGGAAATCATTCATTCATCACACAACTTTTCATTCACATAATTTTAGGTTTTAGATGTAGTTTTTAGAGAGAGAGGCTCTTTCCTCTCTCTAGGTTCTAGGATTTAGGATTTCTCTTAGTTTTAGATTTATTTCTCCTCCAATCCAGGTTCAATGTTCCTTTAATTTAGTTTCTCTTCTACTTTTATTTATTCTATTACTTTAATTTATGAATTCTCATATTAGATTTGATTTCTTTTATTAATGCAAATTAAGGTATTTCATGTTTATTGCTTGCTTCCACATTTGTTGTATTTGAATTTCTTGGTTTTGGTTGAGTAATTGGTGACTCTTGAGTTATCATACTCCTTTGTGATTAATAATTGAACTTGTTAACTTATTTCAATTCCAATAACTCCAGTCTTTCCTTGAGAAGTTGACTAGGACTTGAGGAAATCAAATTGATTTATCCACTTGATATACCTTCATAGTTAGAGGTTGACCAAGTGGGAGCAATGAACAATTCTCATCACAATTGATAAGGATAACTAGGATATGACATCCAGTTCTCATACCTTGCCAAGAGCTTTTCTAGTTATTAGTTTATTCCTTTTGCCATTTACTATTCTTGCTTCTTATGTTAAAAACCCCAAAATATACCCTTACATAACCAATAACAAGAACACTTCCCTGCAATTTTTTGAGAGACGACCCGAGGTTTAAATACTTCGATTATTAATTTTAAGGGGTTTGTTACTTGTGACAACCAAATTTTTGTATGAATGGATTCCTTGTTGGTTTAGAAGCTATACTTTCAATGAGAACTTATTTGTGAATTCTAGACCTCGCAAAAATCCGTTCGTCAAAATGGCGCTGTTGCCGGGGAATTGCGAATGTGTGCCTTATTATTGGTTATTGTAAATATTTGCTTTTTGCTTATTTATTTATTTTTTGTTAGTTTTTATGTCTTAGTTGCTTATTAGTTTTTGTTTTTATTTGCTACTGTGAATTCTCACCCTTTTGACTATGAGTTTGGTTCAAACTATGTTGCAGGAAATAGAAGCTACAATGAGAACATGCATCAAGGTTGGGACAACCAAAGATGGAAGGAGCCACAAGGATTTAATTAACCCTCTTGGCAATAACCTCCACCAATATACTATGACCAAGAGCCCTTCCAAGAGGCATACCAAGATAATGGCTATGGTGAACACCCTTTTGATTATCAACAACCACCACCATATGCCTATGGACCCCCTCCTCAACATAGCCCTCAACCCTACTCACAAGCCCATTTCCACCATTCACCTCCATATGACCTTAACCCATATCCACCATACCAACCACCTTATGAGCCAAATGAACCATACATAGAACCACCCCCATTCCAACATAATTACTCTCATGAGTCACCACCTCAATATTCACCATCTCCATGCCCTTACCAAAAAGAACCACCTTCCTACCATGCACCATTTCTCCAAAATAATGAACCCTCCTATCCACTCCAACCTCCACTGGATGACAACACCCTGGGTGTTATTCACCAAGGGCAAACAAAGCTTCATACCACACTTGCCTCTATCACTAGTCTCACCTCTACTCTTCAAGCTCTTATATCCCGCATGAACCAACCCTCTACCTCTAATATTCAACCCTCAAGCTTTATCACACCACCACCTTCCGTGCAAAAATACCCATATCCATCAATCCAAGAGCAAGATGATCCCAATTATGCTATTGATATGGAACAAGAGAGAAGGGATCGTCTTCGCGAATTCATACTTCATAAGAAGCTAGAGGAGGCCCTAAAGGTGGAGGTAGGAGAGACCCTTGAAGATGAAGGATTAGTTAAAGGGAGTTGTCATGGAAAGGAAATCATCAAGGAGGAGTTTGATTTTGTATTAGAGCAAGTGGAGAAAGCCGAAATTATCACAAAAGAGGAAGTGGTTGCAGACTTAGGAGATGCGAAACCTCCACAGGAAACTCAAGTCATAGAGCCTCCTTCCAAGACGTTTGAATTTGAGGTTCAGGAGGGTGTACAACCTCCAAGGCATATCATGGTTGAAGACTTGGAAGAGGTTAATCAAGAGATGGAGATTCAGGAAGAAGAAGCACAATCTCCCATGCCCTTAGTAAGAAATGAAAAATAGATTGAATTGGAAGAAAGCTACCAAGAGGAAGAGGTTGAAATCGAAGAAGCTTGTAAAGAGGTGAAAGTTGTCAAGGAAGAGCACAAGGGAGTGGAGCTTGCACAATCATTGGAAACACCTCTTCCAAAGCCATTACCATCCAATACAACATTCAAGTGGGTAAAATTCTTATTCTTGACCTTTACTTTCCCACTTGAATATGCTTTACTGGAGACGGATGGTCAACTTAGAGCTCTTTGTGGCATTAAGAGTAAAAAGAAGATGAGCAGTGGAAGGAGTTGTCATGCAAGGTTCAATATGGTTGTACGCTCCAAGTTGAAATGCGAAGGTTGGTGTAGAGCTCGATTGAATGGGTCTAGGAAGTTGTTTGGCTGCTTCAGTGAGAATTCAGATTGCTTGCCACCCGGTTGAAAAAATAGTGATCAACACAAAGACGGGTGCAAAAGCAAGGTTTGGGACCCCGGAATTCATTCTAGCAATCAACACTCTTGGGGCCTTGTCACTTGCTTCAACTTGCTTGAAGGCGTTATGCGCCTTGTTTGGGATCCCGGAGGCTATTGGAATTACAAACATTGGTGGGGATTCAAGGATCAGTACAAGCACAAGCTACCATGACAAAGAGCATACCAAATGTCCAACTTAAGGACTTTAACTAAAAGTGCTAGGTGGGAGACAACCCACCATGGTATGATCGTTCCTTTTCATCTTAGTTTTATTTTGTTTTATTTTTATTAGTGTTCATTCATTCATTCATTCTGCATCTTCACATGCATTCTGCATTTAAAAGAGAGAGAGAGAGAGAGAGAGAGAGAGAGAGAGAGAGAGAGAGGGAGAGAGAGCATTCGACGCGCAAGCGTACTTGACGCGTGCGCATCGCTTACGATTTCAGGCAACCCACGCGGAAGTGCACATGGCGCGCACGCGTGACCCTGAATTCGGCGTAAATGGGTGTTTGGACAAATGTTGTGCTGGCTTGGCGCTGGTATTGTGCTGGACGCACAACCTGCCCCACGCGTATGCGTCCCTAATGCATACGCATCACCTTGCCCATCTAGTCACCCACGCGCGCGCGTACATGCCGCACACGCGTCGCACACCTTCTCTCCACAAATGCAAGAGTTACAGAGGGTTGTGCGTGCGCGGGGCTTGACTCGCGCTAGCGGCACAACCCCTATGACGCGTATGCATACAGCGCGCATACGCGTCCCTCTCTTTCATGTGACCTGCGCGGATGCACGCAGTACGCGTGCGCGTTGGTCGCAACACCTCACTAAACCAGCGCGCCGCCAATTCTCTTTCTCTCTCCTTTCCAAATCCTAATTCTCTCTCTTAATCCAAATTCTTTCTTCTCTCTTCTCTCTTCTCCTCCCCTCTCATCCTTATTCCCTTTCTTTTCTTCTATTTGCTACATTTGCATACTCGCATTCATGGCATTTTAACTTCATTGTTTCTTCTCCCCTTCTCTTCTATATTTGTTGTTTTCACATTGGTGTTAAAATGTTCTTACTCAAATGTTGCATATTTCCTGCATTATTTTGGGTGCTCCTTGACATGTTTGTTATTTAGTTGACATGCCCTGTACTCCTATTATTTTCTCACTTATATGTTGTAGCTACCATGTAGTTGAGAACCTTATTATTTGGAACTAGCCCACATATGTTTTCTTTCATTTCATATCTTTACTTGTGGGTTCTTTTCCTTCCTTTTTCTCTTCTTTCAGGATGGCCACCAAGAGAGAAAAGGAAAATTTTCTAACTGGAGCAATAAACAAGTCTGCTACACAATCTTTGGAGATAGGCACCAGTTGGAGCAACCTGCCCACTTGTGCATCTCAGCATGCACCGAGGACGGTGCAATCTTTAAGTGTGGGGAGGTCGATACCGACTTTTGCAGGTTAGTTAGTTTCTTCTCAACACCAATTTTTATTTTTCTTTGTTAGTTCATTGTTGCATTTGCATGTTTGATTGCATGTTTGTTTGATTTTGTGCATGTTTTACCATTACTTGGTTGAAATGATGAATTCTTCTTCAAGAAACTTCTTATAGCATTTCACTAATTTGAATAAAATTTTTGTTAAACTTGTTTGAAGAAATATTATATTAGAACATGGTTTAGAGCTCGAACACACAAAACCAGTGAGATTTTGAGCCTATTTGATTGGTTGCATTTTATCAACCAATATTTTGATTTGGTGTGTGTTGTTCTCTCTAAAATTATGATCTATATATTGCTTGATTCTATATTTTCATGGTTTAATGTATGCATATACTTATATGATTGAGGTCTTGTTTCACTTAGCTTACATACCCATATGGCCTTACCCTTTCATTATCCTTTGCAAACCAATTTGAGCCTATTTTACCCCATTTGTTCTTTATTTTAGCACATCATTACACTACAATAAAAAGCAATATTTATAACAAAAAAATTGTTACAAAAAATCAAAATTTTGAAACAAAAGAATTTTGTAACAAAAAAAAGGAGTTGTTGCAGTATGTCCCGTTACAAAAAGTTTTTGTAACAAAAAATAGAACTATTACAATTCAAAGTAATATTTTGTAACAAATTTTTCTGATGCAAAAAATCAAAAGTCATTACAAAAGTGATAACAAATTTTTATCTTCAAAATATTTTTTGTGACAATATATTTTTTCTATCATAAAAAAATGTTACAAAATATAACTTGATTTTGTAACATTTTTTTCTTCAGTTACAAAATACTATTTGAATCCTTGGTTAGCTTAGACTAGTGAGAGTGCTCAGGAATTAAGTGTGGAGAAATTGGGATTGAAAACATTTGATTTGAGAATTGGGTGTTCTATATTCTTGAAAAAATGTGAAAAAGAATGTTGAGGATATGTTTATGCATTCAATATCTTAATCATATGCATTGAGAAAAACAAAAGAAAAGAAAATAAATAAATAAAAAGAAAAAAAGAGAATTGAAAAAAAAGAAAAAGAAAAGGAAAAGAGCAAATAAATAAAAAAGGGACAAAATGCCCCAAGTTAAATAATAATATCAATGCATATGAGTTGTACTTAAATTTGGGATGCTTGAATATGTGCAAAACATGGTTAATGGATAAGTTAGGTTGTGTATTTTGATTACATGGATTGTCTTAAGTTAGGTGGGAAGTTTAGGTTAATTAAGGATTCAGATTCTAATCCACTTGACCAAATACAATCCTACCTTGACTCTAACCCCATTACAACCCTTAAAAGACCTCTTGATATGTGTATCTGTGCATTAATTCTTTGTTGATTGGTAGAAGAAGAGCAAGCCTTAAAAAGCAAGATTAGTAGAGAATTGAGAGAATCGAACCTTAAACACCTGAGCGATTAGAGTGTATACACCTCCAGTGAGGGTTCGATGCTCGATTCCTTGTTCCCGACTTTTATGAGTTATTTTCTTCTGCAAGTCTATTTGTACTTCATTTTTATGATTTGAATTAGTGAAATCCAGTTCATATTTCTTCTTGAAGGATTTGTTTATTTTTAACCAAGTTGGTAGAAACATTTTGCATGTAGTTACATTCATATAAATAGGTTGCATTTCATACATCCTACCATTCCTCTTCACTCTTACAGTTTCTCTTGAGCTTAGCATGAGGACATACTAATGTTTAAGTGTGGAGAGATTTGATGCACCACTATTTCGTGGTATATCTTGTGCTTAATTGAGTGGATTTTATCCACTAATCTCACATTTATTCATGTAAATTGCATGTTTTACATTTTCTTTCCTGATTTTGTGCTATGATTGAAAATATGTTTCTTTGGTCTTAATTTAGCTAATTGTAATCATCTCTCATTACCATTCGATGCCTTGATATGTGTGTTAAGTGTTTTCAGAGATTACAGGGCAGGAATGGCGTAGAGGATGGAAAGGAAGCATGCAAAAGTGGAAGGAATACAAGAAATTAAAGGAACTGCAAAGCTGTCAGCCCTGACCTCTTCGCATTCAATCGGTCATAACTTGAGCTATAGAGATCCAAATGAGACGGTTCCAGTTGCGTTGAAAATCTAACATCCAGGGCTTCGAAATGATATATAATTTGTCATAGTGGCCATACAGCTAGGCGACACGCACGCGCACATTGGCGAAAAGTCTATCGACGCGCACGCGCACTTGGCGCGTACGCGCGACATGCTCGACGTACTGCGACTGCAAAAATTGTTGGGGGCAATTTCTGGGCTGTTTTTGACCCAGTTTTTAGCCTAGAAAACACAGATTAGAGGCTGCAGAGTGGGAGAATCATTCATTCATCACACAACTTTTCATTCACATAATTTAGGTTTTAGATGTAGTTTTTAGAGATAGAGGCTCTCTCCTTTCTCTAGGTTCTAGGATTTAAGATTTCTCTTAGTTTTAGATTTATTTCTCCTCCAATCCAGGTTCAATGTTCCTTTAATTTAATTTATCTTCTACTTTTATTTATTATATTACTTTAATTTATGAATTCTCATATTAGATTTGATTTCTTTTATTAATGCAAATTGAGGTATTTCATGTTTATTGCTTGCTTCCACATTTGTTGTATTTGAATCTCTTGGTTTTGGTTGAGTAATTGGTGACTCTTGAGTTATCAAACTCCTTTGTGATTGATAATTGAACTTGCTAACTTATTTGAATTCCAATAACTCCAGTCTTTCCTTGAGAAGTTGACTAGGACTTGAGGAAATCAAATTGATTTATCCACTTGATATACCTTCATAGTTAGAGGTTGACCAAGTGGGAGCAATGAACAATTCTCATCACAATTGATAAGGATAACTAGGATAGGACATCCAGTTCTCATACCTTGCCAAGAGCTTTTCTAGTTATTAGTTTATTCCTTTTGACATTTACTATTCTTGCTTCTTATCTTAAAAACCCCAAAACAAGAACACTTCCCTGTAATTCCTTGAGAGACGACCCGATGTTTAAATACTTCAGTTATCAATTTTAAGGGGTTTGTTACTTGTGACAACCAAATTTTTGCATGAATGGATTCCTTGTTGGTTTAGAAGCTATACTTTCAATGAGAACTTATTTGTGAATTCTAGACCACACAAGAATCTGTTCGTCAAACTGCATCTAAAAAATAATAAAAATATGTATGGAATGAGAACTGGGGATTCTCAACATGGTAAAGGTGCCCGCATAGTTAATATAAGAGATCCCGAAAAAGCCAAAGGCATTCCTAGAACTTCGACACTCAGAATTAAACTTAAGGAAAATACACTAAACTAGAAAGTAGGTAACTGTCTAAGGTTCGCAAGTCCTGAATCAATTTCTAACTTAACCCTTCACTTTCTGCTTCCTCCAACCCTACAAAATACCAGTACACAGACAAGCAATACAGACAAGGCAAATACAAGTAGGATACAGATATAGCAGATAACCATAATAATCACATAGTCAAGCCCAATTAATGCACAATTAAACAAAATAAACATATGCATATGATGTATGCTTGTCCTATGGTTGATGAGTCTCATCTGTCGGTTATATAGCTAACCCAACATGTCCTGGTAGCTAATGATTAGACAGAACACCAAACACGGAGCAAGTGGGACAATGCTGCAACCCTTGCATCTTACCCACGTGCCCGAAGCAAGGGACAACTTCACCCTTATCTCTTACCCATGGTGTTACAATTCTCAACCCAGAGCAAACGGCGACAAAACTCAATCCTTGCATCTTACCCGAAGTCTCAAACTCTTATCCAAAGCAAGTGGATAACATCACCACTTCATCTTACCCAGCTTATTAACTCTTACTCGGATCAAGTGGATAATACCACTACATCTTACCCGAAGTCACATTCAAAAATTCATTCACATTATCATTATAATTCATTCATATTCATTTAATTTCATAAATAATCTCAGTTCTCATCATTCTTCTTCCTCATCCATTTTTCGGAGCAAGTGGACAACGCCACTGCCTCTTATCCGGTCACACATATCTCATTATCATTATAATTCATTCATATTCATTCAACAATTAGACTCAAAAATCAATTCTCATCATCGTTCATTCCTTATTATCACACCTCCCATTTTGTTCATCAAAAATTCATACTCAGAACACAATTCATTCTTTTCTAAATAAAGCAAACTCAAAATGTAATCCTTTTCTTAATAACTCAAAATCAAATTATAAAATCCTTAAAAATCTAAATCTTTCTAAAATAACCACTTCAAACGAAACCTCCTATTTTCATAAAAATTTCAACAGCATCTCCTCTAAAACTCAAACTTCTGCCACCCTTCAAGGGTCCCAACCACCAAACTAAACACCTCTCAGTCATTCAAATCATTTTCAATATCAAATTATTTCAAAATGAAACCAATTCCAATATTAAATCGTTTACAAAATCAAACTACACATTTCTCAACTAATCCATTCAATTTAATTTCACAAACCCACCATCAATTCTCAACACATCAACAATGTCATTATTTTATACTCATCAAAGTCATAATCCGACACGTACAAATTCATTCATCCTTTATACACAATTCATCAATAATTCATTCAGTTCATTCTTATCTTAAGGTCTTCTAGCCTAAGTTTTCACGTGACATTAAACATTAACTACGAGAAACCAAAACCATACCTTGGCCAATTCCTCCCTAAGCCCGGAACACCTCAATTATCCACCGTTCCTCAAGCTCCAAAGCTCCAACTCCTCACCAATTAAATTTTTAGCTCCCAGGATTCAATTTCAAGCTTCCAATATCTACAAATTTAATTCCAATTCAATAAGATACACGATCTAATTCATACAATATCCCAATAATCAACATTGAGCTTACTAAATCACTAATTCACAAGGGTTAGAGTTTTCTCACCGTTACTCACGAGTCAAATAGACAAATCCAGTGATTATCCACCGTTAGAGTACCCCTAAATAATCAAAATCACAAAATCTCTCAATTACAAAAATCCAAAATCACGAACTGAAAAGAGAAAAACTAGGTGAAAAAATAATTATTTCGTGAATTTTGTAGAGAATTCCGAGAAGAACGCATAGCCGCTAACGGCTCGTCAATTGGAGCTCCATATTGAAAGTTATAAAGATTTGAATATTTGGGGAAAAGATTTCGTTAGGTTTTCTTTTATTTCAACTTCCTTTGCGTGAAAATGATCTTGAGGAAGGAAGAAGGCTGAATGCCCCATTTATATGCTGGGCCTCAGTTCGGTTTGGATTTGGTTCAATCGGTTCAGTCTGTTGGTCTGGTTTTAGATTAAAATCTTTAAAATTAGGGTAAAAAACTCATATTTTTAATTATTTCTAATTCATTAAACTATAAAATTTAATTTTTTCTAATTTTTTTAAGTAATAATTAATTTATTGGTTAATTAGTTACTAATTATCGGGAGTTTACATGCTCCACCCTCTCTGAAAGCCAGGACCATAACAAGAGTACCGGTCATCGCATTAGCAAGCTCACCAAAGGTTGGAGTGTCACCTATTTATCCATCACGGTTGTGGTTTAGATCGGCTGCGAAGGACGAAAATGCAACCAAAATTGTCTCAAGTGCAATTACGGGCACATATGATGAGGCACCTTGAGGCATTGAGCTAGAGCAGGCTGGCATTGCTGAAGATTGAGGATTCTGGTTCGAACCTCCTGAATTATAGACCACATCTACAAGCTTGGCCAGTAGCTCAGGAGTCTTCACCTCGAAAAACTAACAACGACAATGGAACAGAATTTGCAGATCTTTGTCATTATCTATGACGAATAAATCGTACTTCACACCATCACGCACCACAGAAATTGGAATCCTATAGAATAACTTGGTCACCCGTTTCATGCCATGTCGCCCTAATTTTTGGATTATTGTATTCTAAAACTCGTTGAAACTCATTGAAGGTTTGAAGAAAACACTCGGCGAATCTTTGTCAGTAAATTTGATTCCAAATCGCGTTTTTCTTAATCGACCGTTTATAGTACACAAGAATTAAAAAACTATCATCACTAGCTATTGTGAATCTCACTATGATGAGAAATTCATGTTCAGCTCGTATTTATATACGTTTGTATTATATAGTAAATCGAATTAATTCAAATGTATGTGTCACTCCATACTAAATCGAATCTAATTCAATTTACCACTAGCCACCATTGAGTATAAATCAAATTTGTTATATTCGATTTACTAGGAACTTATAAATCAAATTGAGTTCATTTAATTTATATTGAATCATACTAATTCTAATCTTATTAATTTGATTTAGTGCTAACATAGATTCGACTTTAATGAATTCGATTTAGTACTATAATATGTAATTTAAAATTAATTAATTTGATTTATATAAAACTATATACGAAGATATGCGTAACTATTTATTTTAGAAGATTCCTGTAATATTAAGTTGTCAGTCATTTATATAAGCATTTTTTTTATTTTTAATATTGAATTAATAATGGTATTTTTTTAAATTTTGATCTACTGTGATATTTTTCTAAAATATGGGATGATTTAATGTACGAAGTACAAATCGGACCATCCGATTTTTAAGAGGTACAGAAATCGGACGGTCCGATTTCTGTACTCAGACCGTTCGATTTGTGTATTCCAAATTTTTAAAATTTTTTCAACACAAATTGGTGGATCCAATTTGTATACCCCCATAATTTTAAAAAACATCAAAAATCACCACGTTCAACTATAACACTCATTCTACTACCTTATCAAAATTTTTTTAGCCTTATATAAGTGTTTTATCCGTTATACTATTTTTATTTGCAAAGGATAAGTCGCTGGCTTGCTGAACAATGCCGGCAAGAAGTGTTAGCCAAAGACAAACTAAATGTTACTAAAAACTACGTCTACGTGGGCACATAATTTTCCCATTCTGCCACCAAGTTAAACAATCCCATAGAATTTTGACGCTTCTAGAACGTTCTGACTTTTCTCTTTTCTTTTTTTCCCTTTTTCCTTTTTCTTTTTCTTTTTTTTCGTGTTATGCGGGAATTTTAATTAAGCAATAGGGTCAAAATTCAATTGAAAACCCTAAAAAATGAAATTTCCCCAAATCTGAATGGAATCCTGTGCCCTAACCCATTCCTCGCTAATCGGACTATCCATTTACGACGGTTCCCGGATCCTCCGTTCATCGTTTTTCTTCGCCGGTGGGTGAGCCACCACCGACACCTCCTTTCACCTTCGTCAAATCAACCTTCGGTTACTCAGAGGCAGTAAGAGAGAGAGAGAGAAAGAGAAGAGAGAGAAAACTGGGGAAGCGAAAGAAAGGGAAGGGGAGGGTTGGGGAGATGGAGAGCTCGGGTTCAGGTGCAATCGATTGCGGCGTTGGATCGATTGTATGGGTCCGAAGAAGAAACGGGTCGTGGTGGCCGGGTCAAATACTCGGTCCTCATGAACTTTCGGGTTCTCATCTCACTTCTCCCCGATCAGGAACTCCCGTTAAGCTTCTTGGCAGGGAAGATGCCAGCGTGTAAGTTCCTTCCCATTCTTATTTTATTTATTGAAATCTACTCTAACAATTTATTCATATCTGGTTTGAATTAATATGGTGTGTTCGTAAATGTCAAATGTGTATAGATTTTATTTTTATGCAAAAACTAGTCCAGGATTAGCCTTTCGTCAAGTTGTAGTGCTAGTTTAGAGGATAATTGTGTGGGCTATAAAAGGTTTTGTGGTGATATTTGTTTAAAGGATACACTTCTTGAGTTTGGAAAATGGTATTGAATGCACTGTTGTAACAATATTCTGACAAGTTTTTAGTGTTTTTACTGGTTTTGCTTTTGTGTGTCGGTATTTCTTTATAGAGATTGGTACAATCTGGAGAAATCCAAACGTGTGAAGCCATTTCGATGTGGTGAGTTCGATGGATGTATTGAAAGGGCAGAGTCTTCCCAGGGTATGCCCTTAAAGAAAAGGGAAAAGTATGCGCGCCGAGAAGATGCCATTCTCCATGCTCTTGAACTTGAGAGGCAAATGCTGAAGAAGCAAGAGAAATTAGGTATTGCTTCCAATAGAACCAATTTTAGATCATGTAACACACTAACACTGTTAAGAACAGCAGTCACGTCTCCAGGAACAACCTAACTGTGATTCTGTTTGCAGGAGCCGGGCAAATGGGTGTAGGTTGCCGAGCAAAGAGAAGCAGATGTGTGTATTTGCCACCTCAGTCTAGTGATTCTATGGATTATAAAGAGACTCATGTTGAGATGTCATCTTCTCAATTCGGGAAGGAGTATCCTTATCGTAGTTCATTTGCTGAAGAGGGTGAATCTGCCTTTGTAGATGATGTTCAATCTGATTCTTCTGAAACTGATTCAGCTAATTCTGGTTCAGATTCCTCGGAAACAGAAGCAGACAAGGATGAAGAGATGACCATTTCAGGTTTAGTTTCTGCTTACTTATTTTATGCTATCATGTTATAACTATCTTATCATTATGTTCTGATGGCCACTACTTCAACAAGGGGGAAACGACTTATCCAGTGATGTATATATCTGCGAGTATCATAGCTGGGGAATTTTCTTCTCTTTCATTTAATAATATTTCTTGTAGTGGAAATAGTATTGGTTTTTATTGTTACATAATTTTCTGGATGTTAAAATTGTCATATTCCTTCTATATTCATGCATCTTTCCTTTCTTCTTTAAAAGCGTAACTCTGCACAACAAGTTCATCCTGTCAAACATAGGCCAACCCTACATGGACCCACGTTTTTTAGTTTTTTAGATCTTCCAACAAATGTTTGTCTATATTTTTTGTTGCCATGGTCTTCAAAATCATGAACCTATCCTGGATTGGCCTGGATTGGCCAATGTGCATGTGTTTAAGTTCTTAACAATTGAATATTATAAGGAAAGGTCAGGATAGTTCAAATGTACAGTGGGAGCGACCTGCTTTCCTATGGTATAGGATATTAGACTCAGAACAAGGGTAATGAAGGGCTAGAGAAGGAAGTTAATCATCATTATCTTTTAGTTTTGATTGTTTGCCAGCAATCCAGCATACATGTCACTTAACGCTTTTAAGATATGCTTAGCCTAGACAAAGAACAAAGGACAAAAAGGGAAAAGAGTGAAGGTTCACTTCAATTGCTCAAGTTGTATTTTTGAGGCATTGTAGACTCTGAAATTAAGAATACTGTATTTAGTTCCTAAAGTTTCAAAACTTGAGTCATATTAGTTCTTGCCTACATTTTCATTCCTATGTCATCATGTTTTCACTGAAGTAGAATGTTAGGTGACAGAGTGGCAATGGATGCATTATAGATTCAAATTAATGTGAAAATAATTCCTCAGAGGTCATGTAGGGTACCTAGTACCATCATGTTAATATGAAAATAAGTGAAAATGCTGATGATACAGTAACAGAAATAAGTTAACCTTTACTCAATTATTGAAAAGAAAAAGTGAACATCTACTCTAAAAATAACGTCAGCTTAATCAATCAATGCAGCCTGTTATACGAGGGCTGGCTTATAGCTTTCTCATTATTTGCCCTTCACTTTCTCTGTGAATAACTTGTGGTGTACAGCTGTCAGAGAATATGTGAATTTGACTTTATTATTGAGATTATGCACTTATCAGTCAATTAAATCCATTTTGTAGTTCTTTGTTTCTTCTTCCTGTGACATCATGGTTTCTCATTTTCCTTTTGAATTTTTCTGTTTTGAACTTGTTCTTTTGTTTGAGTTAAAATTTTTATTTCAGTTCACAGCATTGATTTTAACTCATCTGACGTTATTGTAACTGCAGAAACGGGTCAAGATGCTGAAGAGGAAGAAAGCACTAGTAGTGAGGATCTTGATGAATTGGCAATATCTGCTGACATGCCTCTCCTGTATCCTCGTGAACCTTCAACACGTAATGAAGCTGTATCCAAATGGCAATTAAAAGGAAAGAGGAACAGTCGTAGTTTTGTGAAGAGGTCTGTTGGTGCTCCTGATGGAAAAGGAGTTCGGTATGGAGCAGATGTTGAGCAAGGAAGTCATATAGGCCATAAGAGATTAGGTCCTAATTCACATTACTACAAAAATGGTCTAAGTGATGTCTTTGATGACACCGAACAAACGTTTGGATTCGAAGATGAATTCTCTCTAACTCCTAGAGCAGCATCAAGGGGTCAAACCAAAGTTCGTCATGGTGTTGATTGGGATGTCTGGGGTTGGGAAGATCAGCCTGCTACGAGAGGATATTGGGATTATAAAGGGTTTGCTCCAGGATATGGTGATCGCTATCATTACGATGGGAGGATGAGACCGTTTCTGGTAGATGTAGACCTGAAGGTTCAAGCTAGCTATCGCAAAGAGCCTGTTCCCATTGTTTCTCTCATGAGTAAGTTAGATGGGAGGGCAATAATCGGGCATCCGATCCAAATTGAAACCCTGAAGGATGGTTCATCAGATATGCTATTTCCTGCATTTGATGATTTCAATAATGATGGAATTGGTATTGAGGGAAGTAGTGTGCTTCCACCAGCTTGGAGGACTGCAAGGAGAACAGCGAATTTTCGTGTTCCTCGTCCGCATTTATCATCATCGAATGGTGCTGAAGCTGCTTCAGATTTTTCCTTAGATCAAGAAAGATTTGAATATAGAAGATTAAATGCTGGAAGTTCCAGCTACAAGGGAAGCTTTTCCATTTCCAGGAAGAGTGGCCGTAACAGTCCTGGGCCTTCAATTGACAAGAAGTCAATGAAAAAGGGGTCAAAGAAAGTGAGCTTATCGTCTAGCCAGAAAACTAGAACTCTGTCCTCATTGTCTAGTGAACATAATCATCATAGTAAAAAACCTTTAATTGATAGCAGTTTTTATCAAACAAATAGGTTGATTAAACCAGAGGTCTCTGGGCTCACTACTGTAGCTTGCATACCAGTTAAATTGGTATTTAGTAGATTACTTGAGAAGATTAATAGGCCTCCTTTAAAAGCAGCTAGTAATGCGGCTTTGTTGAATAGTGATGTGGAGAGAAATTCATAGGTTACATGTACATTTGTTATATCAGTACAATAATTTACAGTGGTAGCTCAAGAATTTGTTGGGTATGACTTATTTCCAAGGAAATAGAACTCCTATTTATTCAGTGGGATGTTTACATTTCTAAGGATAAAACCTATTCATGTTGAAGATCTTGTTTTTGCTGCCAAGCAAGCCTACATTTCTCAGAGCTTTTCTCCCAAGGGAACGAGGCTTCTTGTCTTGTCTTGGACATAAAAAGCAAAATATCATGTCACAAAATAGTCTGCAACTGTCGCTTATAATATTCAATTTAATTTCTGAACTTGTACTTGAATTTTAATTTAGTTGTTGAAATTTCAATTTTTGTGCTAATCACGTTAACCATTATGGGGAATCAAGTGGATCTACTCTACGGCTTAAAATCCACAACCATATGCAACACGCGAAATTGCAATTTTGTTTCCTGAAATATTTATGATAAAATTATAAATGAGTTAACTATTCAAAATATTTGACATTTCATAAATTTTTATATAACTATAAACAAGTATGATTATTGGTATATTGTAAGTTTAATTATCCTATTATAACAAGTTTGATAATTCTATTGATAGATTATTTAGTTGATAAAAAATATGAATCAATATATATATATATGAATATTTATAAATATATAATAATTAATTTTTTATATATACGTAATATTTATTTATTTTTTCTATATTTATTCACTTTGATGACACACTTTATGTTTATATATAAATATGTATACATAGTCACCAAAAAAATATAAATATGTATACATAAAAAAATATAACATAATTAAATACAAAAATGTTGTATACATAAAAAATGTTGTATAACATATAAAAAATGTATACGTGAGTACCCTTAGCCTTAAGTGAGGAAAGTAGAAGGTGGCCGAGTGAGTTTCAGAAAGGCTAAGGAATAAAAAGGGTTGACAGAAGATTAGAGAGGGAAGAAGGTTGATTGGTCGATGGAGGTGGAGCAAGCTAAGCCAAAGCCAACGCCGAAGCGGTTTGTGAAGAACCAAATCTCCGATTCCATCCTCAACGACGCGGCCCTCAACGCTGCCATCTCCGTTCTCCCTCACAACTACAACTTCGAGGTCCACAAATGCGTTTGGCGCGTTCTTTCCACTGGCGCCAAGCGCGTTGCCCTTCAGTTCCCCGAGGGCCTCCTCATGTACTCCCTCCCTCTCTCCGACATCTTCACTACCTTCGCCGCCGTCGACCGCTGCT
Source organism: Arachis duranensis (assembly GCF_000817695.3). Taxonomy (NCBI): domain Eukaryota; kingdom Viridiplantae; phylum Streptophyta; class Magnoliopsida; order Fabales; family Fabaceae; genus Arachis; species Arachis duranensis. The sequence continues at coordinate 17,105,439 of NC_029776.3, forward strand.
ACGTCCTCGGTGACGTCACCTACGGCGCTTGTTGTGTCGACGACTTCTCCGCCGTTGCGCTCTCCGCCGACCTCCTCATCCACTACGGCCACAGCTGCCTTGTCCCCATCGATTCCACCACCATCCCCTGTCTCTACGTCTTCGTCGACATCAAAATCGACGTTTCCCATTTGGTTGATACCGTTAAATTGAACCTCGAATCTCGCGCCCAGAACCTCGTATTAGCTGGTACTATTCAGTTCGCATCTGCAATTAGGGCTGCGAAGCCGGAATTGGAGAAATCAGGGTTTAGGGTTTTGGTACCACAGTCCAAGCCTCTTTCGGCCGGTGAGGTTCTTGGCTGCACTACTCCCAAGGTTTCATTAATGGATTCGTTTAGTGAGAATCTTGAGAATAGCGTTTTGGTATTTGTAGCCGATGGAAGGTTTCATCTTGAGGCGATCATGATAGCTAATCCTGGGATTAAGGCTTTTAGGTATGACCCTTACATTGGGAAGTTGTTTCTGGAAGAGTATGATCACGTGGGAATGAAGGAATCTAGGAAAGCTGCGATTTTGAGAGCGAGGGAGGAAGCTCGGAATTGGGGTGTTGTTTTGGGGACTTTGGGTAGGCAAGGGAACCCTAAGATTCTGGAGAGATTGGAAAAGAATATGAAGGAAAAAGGGTTCCTTTACACTGTTTTCTTGATGTCTGAGATTAGCCCTGCAAGGATTGCATTGTTTGAGGACTCCGTAGATGCTTGGATTCAGATTGCTTATCCTCGGTTATCGATTGATTGGGGTGATGCTTTTGGGAAACCAGTGCTCAATCCCTTCGAGGCAGAGATCGCGTTAGGGGTGATACCTGGCTGGTGGGAGAAGAAGAAAGATGTGTTAGTGGCAAAGGTGCAGGAAGGTTGTGAAGATGGTGGTGTAAGTTGCCAGAAGAGTGGTGATTCTTCCTGTGAGTGTAGCTGTGGAGAAGATGAAAATGGAAATGGAAAGAGCGATTTTGGTGGTGAATATCCAATGGACTATTATTCTCAAGATGGTGGGGAGTGGAATTCCTCTTATGCGAAGAAGTCCTCTCGTCCGGTAAGGAGAATTTCTGTATCTTCGGTTGCTACTAGTGCCATTTCTCAACGGTCTTAAACTTTCTATAGGTTATAGATTTCGATACTTTGTTAGTTGCCGGATATTGGCTTTTGCCTCTAAACAACATTGGATGTTTAGGGAGAAAACATAGTATGATGTGATACAATACAATACGTCATCTCATGATGTGCGATTTGTTGTTTTATGTTTATGACTTCTTGTCTTATTTGTTCTATATTTTTTCTTTCTATCTGATTTTACTTTCCTTCTTTCAATTTATACGTGAACCCCTGAACCTCGTATCCTGTTTGACATTTAGCTGATACTCATTTTTATTCTTGCCATTTTACCGTTTACCCTTCTCTGCTTTAAATTGAACTCCTTGTTGGCTTGTTAAAACAGTGCAAGTGCTACGACAAAAGCAGTTCTATTTAGCGCGAAAGTAAGCGTAGAGTATACAAACAGACGCAAATTATTTTTTATATTGGGGGTGGAAATAGTGTTTTTAAAGATCATAGATTATAAGAGTGTTATTCTCAAATGTAAAATTTTTTTATTTAAAATGTAAAAATTGGACTCCATTTTTTTTGGGAATAAAAATCGGATCATCCGATTTATTAAGAACAAAAAAGAACAAAAATCAGATCTTTAATTTATGATTTTTTTTTTAAAAAAGTCACAACAAACAAATCGGAAATTTTTTATTTTAATATTGAAGTATGAATAGAATTTTATATTAATGTTATAAAAAATGGGATTTTTTAGTGTTATGGGGACGTTGTGCAAGCACAATATGGAGAATACATATTGTATTGATAAGCAGTCTGTATATTCATAATATGCTGTCTGTGTATTATAATTTTAATATTAAAAAAAATCTATTCTGACAATTCGCCTTCTGCGAACTTTACGGCTCCCAAATTTTGCAAAATATCATAACTTTTAATATTAAATAATTATACCAATTCTTATCCAATATAAAAAAATAAACCACAAATAGGATCTTCTAATTTGATATTAAAAACAAATTAAAAATCAACTTGCAAAGTAATCGGACCTTCCATAACTTTTAATATTAAAGAATTATACCAATTTTTATCCAATATAAAAAAATGAACCACAAATAGGACCTTCTAATTTGATATTAAAAACAAATTAAAAATCAACTTGCAAAGTAATCAGACCTTCCGATTACTAATTCTCGTACCAAAATAAAAATACATGCACAACTAATAGAATTGAATTGCACACCTTTTTTTTCATAATGAAAAATTTTAGCCTACAAACAGAAAGTGATCTTAATATTTCTCTTAGAAAACTTATAGTTTAAGGTATGAAAATAAATTAAAGACAAAGTTTAGTAGGCTAGTACTTTTATTAAAATCTAATTCGTATTTAATCAGTAAAAAAAATGAAAAATTTTACATTATTAGATATAATTTCATACTATTAACAATACTAATTATAACTAATTGATAGTTACAAATCACAAAATTTATTGGTCCTAACACTTCCCTAAATTAAATACAAACGATATGATAATATTCAATTTAGGCATCTCCAATTTGACTCGTGTATAGAAAATATGATAATGAGATGTGAATGAGAAAAGTAACGAAAAAACAAGCACCAATTTATATTTGGGTGGTTATGAATGCTCACTTAGTGGATGAATAATTATAATAATTTAAAGTAACGATGGATAATTTAATTTAACTTGTGTGAGAACCAATTTAAAGAAGTGATACAACAAAGATTTTTTTTTTTATTTTTAGCGTTTGAATAGAGTATTTAAAATTTTGAAAAAAAATAAAATACTAAATAATTAAATTGTTAAAAATTTAAATATGTCATTTTAAACAAAAATACTATCTATACATCAAAATCAGCTACTAATATATTTGTGTATAAATGCATGTGATTTAATTTATTTTTAATATATATTATATTCTAATATATATTTTATACCAATAGCTAATTTTGGTGACAAATTTTAATATACCCATAGTATAATCAAATTTTAAAATATCTTATTTGTATACAGAACAGGAAAAGACGAGAGAACTTTTATATATGTAACACGTTTGATTCTAATCTTTTCCTTTTAATCAATGTTTTAAATAAAAAGAAATTCTAAAAATTTATTCTTTTGTGAGTATTTGAAATTCTTTATTTCAGAGTAAACAAAATACTTTATAGAAATGCTCAAAAATTATAAAAAGTTTTCTATTAATATCTCAATAAAATATTTTATGTTAAAAAATTTAGTAATTACTTTTTTATATATACCTAATATGATTGAACTTATAAACCTAACAATACATAAAGCCACCAAAGTAATTAACTAATTATACAATGGTAATATAGTTATCAGTTATCACTTATCAGACTATCAGAGCATATTTGGAATTAAGCTCAACTTTTTGAAATTACACGATGTAACAAAATAAATCCCCACCCAACCCTATTTTATTATATTTTTCAGACAGACCTGCCTACTTCTGCACCATCTACCTTAACCACATACAACCCATGAATAACTATTTACAATTTCTTTGTCAATATGTGTGAATTGTGAATGAATGGATTAGATTCTTACTTCAACAACATCGCCATCTTTTAGCTCGGTATTGGGGAGTACTAACTGGCCATTAATCAAAACCAGCCTTCCCTCCAAACCAACTCTTTGGGCAGCATCCGCAGCAGTGCTACCAGCTTTTAACCTCATAATATCACCATGGGGCCAACTTATGATTACCACTTCTCCAATATTAAGAGAACCAGAAAGACCATAAGGCTTTGCACTAAGCTTTGTTTGCTTGATACTTACTTCAGAGCGCAACTGTTCTTCCCACGAAAGCATTGTTCTCAAAAGTTGTACCTAAAACATAGAGTCACCCAAATGTTTTCATGTATCTACTTGAATAGTCACCAAAAAAATGCATCTACTTGAATAACGAGAAAATACAGTGATAAATCAACTTTCAATCTCTGATGCTAGACACTTCCATTTCTTTCCTACATTTAGTCAACTCAGTACGTTAGACGAATTTGATTTTTCCAATACAATAGCATTTTTAGTCTTCAATTTGCAACCACAATTGCTACGAAAATATAAATAATGAGAAGCAATTTTATTAGCACAATGTGGACAGGAGAGGCAAGTGATTGCAAAAAAAAAAACCTTGTTGTTGATGCTAGCTTCTACCGAAGTTGAAGCAAGGAAGTCAAATTTTGAACGAGGTGTAATACAATCCACCTCCTTGCCCTCGAAGACAGCAGACACCACAGACCAATATTCAGATTCTTCTTGCTCAGTGAAATTGATAACTTGGATGAAAGTTGGCAATAGGCGGCCGAACTGGTCTTGCTGCAAATGAAGCAAAAAATTAATATAAAGTTCTTCAGTAGCACTCTGATAATTTGCAAAACCCATTATGAGCTAAGATAGTCAGGCAAGTTTATTAAACAAATCTGCCCAATCTTTGATGCTATGTGTAGTCTACGTTGTTGTTTGGTGTATTTAAATGTCATGTAGTTCTCATTTCTTAGTACTATAGTGGCACTGTGGCAGATTTTCAGACAAAAATGATTTTTCCCCCTTTATCTTTTCCCGATTTCGATACATTGAGAGATCAATTTAATTGATATTATAAACAAAAAAGAAAGAACAATAACATTTAAGTACATAATTTACATTTTCAACTGCTCGGACAAAACATACCTTGTGATACATACCATCTCGACATAGTGTGTACTTCTCTAAACAAGTACACCAATCCCCATGTCCTGGTTCAAACCACCATTCATTAGACACCTGAAACAGATCAATAATAAGCAAATTGTTAGAGATTAAATATAAAATATAAAGATGATACAACTGGAGAGGCTGAAGCGAAGAAGCAAAGCAGAAAGGCAGCATTAAGGAAGATACTGATACAACGGTCCATCTGGGCATAGCCTTCTCAATCAGTGAAACCAGTCAATTTAAGTCCCATCCATGAACCATTTGTCACAAGCCATTTATAGTCAAATTTCATCAATATATGTTAATTTAATTAGCATACCTTTTTGTATAGTTGTGCATAAGCTTCCCATCGCTTAATCTGGAAAGAAGATCTTCTGTCAGCTACTGCTTCAGAAGCTGCAAGCCCAAAGCTGACAGCAACTAACAATTCTCTTTCATCCTTTTCAACACTGAAAAGGTGGTGAAAATTCATGAGCCACAAATAGTATTGTCAGCTTTTTAACACAGCGTAGTGTTATGTACCTCATGATTACAGCAGCAAGTAAGTGACTTCCTTCTACCCTGAGGACTGGATGTCCAGGCTTCAATGACCTATATTTACTTAACAAAATATCCGAAGAATTCCCATCTTCTATATCCTTGGAGAAATAGGATTCTTCTGTTTCAGGTTCATCCATGCTGTCTATTGATGACAAAGGATTTCCAGTTTCCTTATACAGCCAATGTGCAGCAAGTCCATGTTCAGCATACTCATGCATCCTCTAGTAAACACAATAATATAAAATGTCAAGAAATAAAGTATAAAGAATTAGCCCATTTGAAATCATTTGGCACCTGTGTTCTTATTTGTACTTCAAGGGCTGAGTTATCAGGACCTTGTACTGCAGTGTGCAAGGACTGCAATTCAAATTATACAATCATTAGCACTATTATTATGCTTAGCATACAAGATGATCATTTAAATTTTATGATAGTATGAACAAGAAAGCCTAACCTGATAGCCACTAGGTTTTGGATTAATGATGTAGTCATCAAATTCACCATCTATGGGAGTCCAAAGCCTGTATACAAATAAAATACCAAAACATGTAGAAATTAGAAGACATTATCAGGGTCAATACAGTTAATTGAAGTAAACGATGTTACAGCTAAGCCTGCAAATCCCAAAATATGAATGTACTTTTCCAAACTAACTGAAAAGGGGGAGAGAATGGAAAATATAAAAGGATATTTTCAATCAATATGTTTTTTCAGTTGATTCTGGTCTATGAGGATACGTTATCCTCATACTGACCTCTTCCATGCTGCTTCGTTTTTTTGGAGAGAAAAGAGCAAAATGCCCAAAGCAAAACGAAAACTTAGAAACAACGTATGCTACTTTCGTTCATAAGCTTATAGCTGGTAGCTTGTATTGTATTACTTAAGTATAGGTTACATGACTGAGATTTGGCATATATTTACCTGTGTACAATGTCAAGAAGATTATAGCAACACTGAATTGCAGGTCCATGTAAAGTTCCATTTTTGTCTCCCACGACTACTCGTAATGCACGTGCATCATATACTTTATCAATGCTTATATCCTTTCGTTTCATCTGCATGATAATACAATCATAATGCGATTAAATAAACTAATAACGCATTTAAGACTAGCAGTATAAAATTACGCTATTAATTAGAAAACCCTGCAGTTAGCCACTTCTGTTCACTAATTTTGCTTTTTTATTTAGCTTCGTTGTTGCAAAATCTGTGCTTGGATGCTAATGACTGTCCACATTGCATAACTAAAGTACATGGCCGTGCATTCTTACTTAAAAAGTCAAGAAATGAACTCTCGCCAATACCTTGCTATATAAACTATAAAGGCTTTTTAATCGGCTTGATAATGTGACTTCCATTCCTGGAACGTAACTGAAAACACGGAAGAAAACTTTAAGCATTTTAGGCACTACAAAATTAAGTAAACCTTAGCAGTTAGGAAATAGAAAAGAAAGATGCTATATGTATCACGTTTTTGTAAACCTTCTCCTTTTAGTATTAAAAGCACTTGGTGAGAAGAGAGAATGCAGTGCTGTGTTATTCTTTCAGTACTAAAAAACGAAGGTGTAAATTTGAGGGATAGAAGAGACTGATATAAATATCACTTCTCAATAGAGAATACTTTATCAGACACCAAAATAACGAAAGCATGCACATATCGGTGGACAAGAATGTAAAATCAGCAAATAATAATGGACAATAAGAACATACGAAGCTGATATAATCAATTCTCGCTCAAGTGCTTCCTCACAAATTACCAATGATGCCAAAGCTAACCCAGCATCTTGAACAACCTTCGGTTTCAGGCATGTCTCTGAATTATTCTTCTCCATAGTACTTAGGAAGTTAGCACGTTTTCTCCGATCTAACAAAACATCAAATGGGACTACAGCTTCCAAAAGGTCCTGAAATGAAAGAATGTATAGTGTGGTGCAATTAGAATGAAAAATCTGCCCTCATCCTTTCCTCTAGGCATGGCAAAACAGTGAAGATAGAATATTGCGTCTGTTATTGCTCAAGAACTATGAATAATGAACATATCATACATCAGGAGCAAAAATGCTTGCAAAAGTCACTGCAGGTACCTAACTATCTATAAATCTTTTGCAACCATAAATTACTTGGGACCTAGTGTTGTTAATCTTACGGTTAAAAAAATGTGATTGATGAGCCTTCTGTCTAACTCAGAATATAATCAACTTTCCAAGTCTGGCGGGAAGCAATTAAAAGTAACATCATTTCATATGCTTTCGGTCTTTCGCATCTTTCTTAAAAATTTTATCTCGTCATATTCTGAATTTAACTACTTTAAACGATCAGTATATTACTTTATCATTTTTGCTCCTACATATCTTGCAGTCAATCTAAAGAAAAGCATTTTTGACTGTATTGTTAGATGCAGTACACAGTAGCGTATAAAGCTCCCACCAAAGAAAACCATAAAATAGCATTCAATCAAAACCCGTGATCAGAAGTTACAAATGAGTAAATGAAAGTTCACACGAAAAATTCTTACCTTTATACTTGAGACATCCTCATTGAATGTCAAGGATTCATTGTAGAGAGAACTGTTCTCATCCGTAGGTATCAAATTACCTTTTACAGAGAATCTTCTTGGATTTACTATTTTGTTAGCAGGGGTGGACATGGAAGCCAGATCAGCTCGCATCTTCTGAAATGTTTGAGGCTGATAACAACGCACAAAAAAACACAGATTTAGTCAACTGAATTAAATTTAGTAATGCCAAAGTCGGGTCACCTTGACAATATAAAATTCATTAGGTAAAATATACTTTTTGTTGCTAAAGTTTGCCAAAAGTTTTAAAAAAACCCTAAGTTTTATTTTGTTTCAATTTTTGTTCCAGAAGTTTTCAATTTACATCAAATGTACCCTAACAACTAACTTTTCAAGAAGTTTAGGACCAATTCAGCAACAACTTCACAAAGACAACCTTCAACACAATACAAAGTTCTGTCACTGACTCCTAGTTGTCAAGCATTATTGCTGAATTGATCCTAAGCTTCTTGAAAATTTAGCTGCTAAGGGTATAATTGATGCAAATGAAAACTTCTAGAACAAAATTGAAACAAAATAAAACTTGGAGGGTATCTTTGAAACTTTTGGCAAATTGCAGGGACAAAAATTATACTTTACCTTTTCCATTATAATGTGTATACACAAGAAGATAAAACTATTTGCTGATAGTAAATAGTTTAAAACATATTCTTAACAGCTACAACTCACTTCAAGTGAAGAATGTGAGCTTATTCATGTTTCCACAACACTATGTTGAAATCATGCACAAAAAGCTTTTAACTACTTGATGACAAGACAGCATTTTACATCTCTTTTTAGTGTGCCACATACAATCCTTTTGAGGATGGGTGGGCAGATATGCAAATGAATTGGAAAACTTCAATGCTTTAATATGTTTGTTCACCTCTAGTTTCTCCATTTCCTCACATTATTATGTCAATATAATTGATGACTCTCAAAGCAAAAGAGACACATTAATTATTTGAAGACCTGAAGAATAGCAAAACAAAGATCTTCCAATTCAGCTTTCAACGCCCATAGACCCAATCTTGAAGCAAGTGAGCACCAAATAATTAAGGTCTCCTCTGCGACAGCTTGAGCCTTATGTAATGGCAGAGCGTAACTGCAAAATGTAGCATGTCAAACTAAAATTCCCAAAGCAAGTTACCTAAAATTATAGTGTTTAGCAAAAACATTCAGAGCAATGTATGGCATATCTAAAAGGTTATTGGTTAAACAGGGCTTTTATACCAAACAAGTATAGTTTTACAACTGATAATCATAGAGGACGGAGTAAGGATAAGACATAATTGATTGGGGAACTAATAAGGCAAAATAATGAAGAGCAGCATTACTGAGGTATAAAGGCTAAAAAAGAATGAAAAAGTTGAGTCAGAACTCAGTACATGGTTCTCATGTTGTGAAGACGATCTGCAAGCTTGATGAGCACAACACGTGGATCATCAACCATTCCCAAAAGCATCACTCGCAAATTACTCGCCTAATAGATTGAGTTCAAGGCATCAGAAAAAATCTCCACTGCTAATTCCAGCACTCAATACATGTTATATATTGCAAGCTTCAAAAGGCATCCAGTTTCAATATTATCTTGATTAACTACCAAATGCATTAAGAGGAGAACATTGCTGCACCAACCTATTTTGCGTACGATTACTGTTAGATAGTAAAACTGATTCTGATAAAATTGAGTAATTGACCAAACCTCAAGCATCCACAACTAAAAGTATCAAATATCCAGAATACAGAAAGAGGATAGTATGATACATTTCTAACTTCACATACTGTTCTTTGCATTGATTAAGACGATGTTAGTTAGCCATTATTTTTGTTCTATTTTGTTGCTAATTACTGAAACATATGTCAAATTCAGATTCTATACCTCTTCTTGGCCAAGGACACCCTGGTTCTCATTTACCCTTCGATGTCTGCGTAACAGCTGCAAAAGGATATCCAGCAAACTTAAATCGAACAATTAGCTAAATCTACAGAATTAATTATAATGTGCCACTTGTTTCAATATAAAATTAAAGGTCTTAGAAAGACATTCTTCATTCTTTCTGATACCTGATTTATGTAACTTAACCTTGAAACACCAGCGACCAACTTGACCACATCATCACCAAACTCTGCCTCGATGTCCTGCAGACTTTGGCAAGTATCATCAACCACATCATGTAAAATACCCGCCACAACTGTGTCCACAGCCTGAAACAAACAGCACCAATATCTCAAATAAAATGAAACATATTTTGACATGCAATGCATGCACCTTAGATCTTACACCCTAGCTCACAACCCAATAGTAATATAAAAGTTAACAAGTGTTGCATAATAGTTTCATACTCTTTTACCACTTGATGGAACCAACGCTGCCAAAATTCTTCCAGTATGGATACAGTGTGTTAAGTAAGGATCTCCAGTCTTCCGGAACTGGCCTCGATGCGCTCTTCTTGCAAAAGCTATAGCCTTCTGAACCTGCCTTCACACACCAGGTATTTTAATAAATGTAACAACATATCATAATAATACTCGTCCTAATGCAAGTAGAGATATTATTAAACCTTTGTATCATTAAATATAGGGTAGCCTGTAATTTCCACTCCATCCTGAACAACGGTACCTGCACACCATTTTAGTATACTTCTGTTAACACATGAAGTTCTAATAAATAAATAAACAAATAAATATTAGTTCACTTCTATTAACACTATCTGAAGCAATTAACAGATTATGCTTCTAATTACTAGCACTCTCTATGTGGTAGCTCTTCTGTTACAAAAAAAAAACAAAAAAAAAACAAAACAAAAACAAAAACAAAATCACAAAAATAACGCGAAAATCTTCAACTGCAGATAATGTATGAACAAGTCTCAGACTCAAGGAATTCAATTAATCATAAGGAAAATGAAGAAGGATAATAAAATCATATGGAATGAACCTGGTTGTTCCTCCAATTTAGGCCACAAGAAATCAACCTTGGTGGAAAGGCAAGCTCCGGAGGCAATTGCAACAGCGGTGACGGCGACCTGCGTGATGGCCGAGGAAACGGCGCCGTGGAGAGAGGCGGAGGTGGTGGCGGCCTTGGCAGCAGCGGCGATGACATTGTCGGAGACGGCGATCTGGTCGAGCAAACAGCAGAATCTGGAACGGTGAGGTTTGAATCTGAAACGGAACATGTGAAGAAATAACGGAGAAGTTTTGTGAGCTAAGATTGTGGAGCGCTGGCATGATAGAATGACGCTCATGTTGTGTGAGTGAGTGGATTAGTCAGTTAGTTAGCGACTTAGAGCAGTGACTGTGGCAGTTATTTTTGCAGAGAGAAAGAGAGAGAGAAGAGAGATATGTGTAGTTGGAGAAAAGAGCAAAGTGTTGTGAAGTGTGAACTGTGAAGGTCGAGGAATAAGAATCGATGGTGAATTGGGATTGGTGGTGGTGAGAGGTGATTTTCTATTTTTCTTTCATAACTGTTCATTGAAATCAGCTTTTGTTTTTTTTGCCCAGCTCAGCATTCAGCTATGCTCGTCGTTCGTAGTGGATATAAAACTCACACATGGGCATCACCAGTTGTGACCTGTAAACTTTCTATTTTCTCTATTTTTTAAATAAACAAATAAATAAAGTAGATAGAACACGAGCAGGGTGATGCTGGTGTTAAATGTTAATCCAATTTTAGCAGATATATTCTGTGAGGTCTTAATTCTATGGAAATAGAAAAATCTGCTTGTATGTCCAAAAACTATATAAAAATCTGTTAATGTGTTTTCCAAGTAAAGAGATGAATGAGTTAATCCGCGTCACCCCTTATTGTCAAAACTGAAGGACCGATTCGGTGGCTATTATGTTATTGGATCATTGTTCAACGAGTAAATTATTGGTAGTTCTCTCGTATAAATAAAAAATATAAAATAACTAAAAATTAAAAATATATATTTTTATTAAAATTTTAAAAATAATTAAATTATTTTAAAATAATATAGAATAAAAATAATAATTATTTTATTATTTTTATTTTATTATAAATATTTTTATTTTATTTTATATTAAAATATTATAATT
>NC_029776.3:17117738-17123171 GCF_000817695.3 Arachis duranensis
AGGGGAAAGGGGAGGGTATTTTTGTCTAAAAAAATAAAAAGGACGATTTTAATATGAAAAAAACGTTAAGGACGATTCTAAATCGAAAATTATATGAGGGACGGTTTCGATTTTAGCGTAAAACTTTTGGGACCAAAACCATACTTAACCCATATAAATAAAATAGAAGTAAATTAAATTATTTGATGAATAATATCTATATGTATTATAATTTGCATATACATTAACCAGAAGACTGTTCATGCATGCCTGCTTCTTTGAGGAGAGAGTTCGAACCAGAAGCGGATGAGCATGAAGGATCGTACGTGTTGAAGCACGATGGACTTGCAGAATGCTGGTAAGCCGTAGGTTTGCCTCATCTGCGATTAAGCAGTTCGGTCCAACCGATCTTCATCGAATTTGTTCAGTTTTTATCGGTTCATTCTGAGTTTGACTGGTTCGTATCAGTTTTTATCTTAGATAATCCTAACTTTGGACTGGACCAGAATAAGATCCGATTTATCAATTTTCCAATCGAACCAATCAACCCAATTCAGTTTTAACAATTATGATGTCACCTACGCCCATGTTTTTTTTTTACGAAAAACTCTTAAATTAATTTTTAGTATTTTTGTAATTATATTATCGATAAAAATATTAAATTATTTTTAATAAATAAATTTTATTAATTTGTGCGTATAAATTCTAAAAATTATAAGTATAGATTGTATTAATTTATATGTATAAATTCTAATAAATATAAATATAAATTATGTATTTTTGTGTATAATTTTTTTTGTAAATATAAATGTAAATTATTGTTAGTCAAGTACTAACCACAAATAATAATATTTACTATGATCATGTAAGATTGTTTGTTCTTTATTTTTCTCTTGATTATTATTCGTCTATATATTTTACTAATTATTTCTATTCAAGAAAAAAAATAGAAACAGAAAAAAATAGCCAAAATACTTAGGGCTGATAATGGGTAGGTAGGGTAGGGTTTGAACTCCGCCTTAATTTTATTTGTGGATTAAAAACTTTTTTAAAATTCAACCCTACCATATTCGCAAGTTGAGAATTTTTTAATCCTAACCCTACCCACACCCTAAAATTTTCGGCCTTATCCTATCCAATCCTACTTGCAGAAAAATCAAAATTTTTCAAGCAAATATAAAATTCAATCATTTCATATTTCATACAAATTAATAAAATAAAAAATAAAAAATTAAGTTCAAATTAAAATTAAAAACAATAAAATTTTAAGGAAATCTAACATAAAATTACAAATAACATAATTATCAAGTTTTTAATGAAATTAAAATAACACAAATAAAGATAAATGTCTTGTCACTCTTCTTGTAACTCCAAGTTCTTGCAACATTACTTTTTAAACAACAAACATACTAAATTAAGAGTCATTCTACACATCCAAGTCTTTTTGTCAATAAGTCCAACCAAGTTGGTCTAAATCCAACAAAAATTAGTTTTATTAGTGGGAGCATGAATACACGCTCCAACTATTTGAACGTTCTCGCATTCTTCTCCTCCTCCTCCTCCCCGTTCTTCTCCTTTTTCCTCGTGTTTCTCCTCCATCTTCTTCGCATTTCTTCTTCTTCTTTGTGTATTTTCTTCTCATTGTCATTCTTTTATTGTTGTTATCATTGCTATTTTTTTCTCCTCTTCTTCCTAATGATTTTGCATCATTATACGTTTCTGATGAGTTTGGAAAACTCCAAATTAAACTGATGATGATCAAACATTATTAAAATGATTAATTATAAAATTATTAATTTGAGTTTTAATTCATATTTGCTGATTAATAATTTTGTTGTTTTGCAGATTATGTATAATGGGCCGAAAAGAAAAATAGCAAGCCCAATATGATTGAAGAAATTCAGCCTTGATTACAAAAATGTTTTAAACATTGTGGCTGAATTACTATTATACTAGTTGGGCCAGATTCAATCATTATTAGCCCAAATTAATTTTGATGAGAGACCAAATAGCTTGGTCCAAAATTAAATAGAAGTGAAGAAGCTTGGCATGTTTAGTTCGGTCACCCACTTTCTCTCATTTGATGGATTTCAAATTTATTCAACTTGCATTAATAGCATTGGAAACATGAAAGAGAAAAAGTAGAAATTGATTTGGTTGCTATCATTAATGACACATGCTACTAAGCAAAGGGAAGTGGGAAACTTAATTCATTTTAATTTTCTTTCTTAGTTCCATTGAAAGTTTTCTCTCTTCTCTCTCTTATCTCATCACTTTCGGTCATGTCACAAAGAAAAGGAAGAAGCAAGTTATCAGAGATTATGCACTGTAGCAGTGGGGCTACAAGCAAGGAAGAAGCCATTGTGATGATGGCGTTGAGAAAAAAAAGATCCACAGTAGAGTATGGCTGAGATCTTTGCCACTTATGATAAGAAGTGGTGAGGAAGTCTTAAGCTTTCCATACCCGAAAATGGAGAAGATCCAACTCGGTTAGAGGAAGAAGATCCCTTGGAAGCATGACTCGTCTCTACTTTTGATCAACCACCACAGGAGGTAGCTACTGTAGCTACGTGGAGGATGAGGCAGAAGATAAGAGAAGGTGGAGCTGTCATCATCAAGGACTCATTAAGGGCTAGGAATCCTTCTTGGGAGATGGAAGGCCCAGATTGATGGAGCTTGGTGAGAAGGAATGACCTAGAGGTAATTGCATGTTGGTTATAGCATTCAGTTTCCTCTCCTCTCTCTCTGGCCGAACTGGTTATTGTTTGAAGAAGAAGAAGATTAGCTCAGTTCAACAGTTTCAACCTTGGAGGCTTCCCCTTCTATAAATAAGGGAGAACAGCCAGGGATTGAGACAAGGAAAAAAGGGTGAAAGCACAGTATTCTCATAGCTACCCAAGCTAACATAAGTTCTTCTCCTTCAATATTTTTCTATTTTGTAATTTTCTGTTTAATTTTGTCTGTCTTGAGTCTCATGAAAAAAGGCAAACAGTGAGGTTTGTATGAAAAAGCCATAGAGCGAAAAAAGGCAGAGTATGCAAAATTAAAAGAAAAAGCCATAGATGTCCTAGAGGTCCTTTGCACATCTGTGTTGTATTTCATGATTCTGTGGGAATCCCCTTGCAAGTTGGGTTAGCACTTAGCAGTTGAAAGCTTGGTAGGTGACCACGTCAAGTTCAGGATTGGGGTTAGATTCTGGACTTGTCCCGGATAGGAAGGGTAGTTCCTAGGGAGAATTGGTGTATGTAATCATGGTGATTATAGTGAAATTCCATTATTGTTGTGATGGAGACTGGATGTAGGCTGCATTGTACTTGGCAGCTGAACCAGGATACTTCGTGGTGTGATTCTCTCTCTCTATTCTACTCCATTTCTGTTTCTGCTGCATAGGAGATAAAACTAAAAAGTATCTCTTGCCTGGTTACGAGATAAAAAGAAAAAGTCTCGTGGCTAGGTACGAGACAAAAAGTAAAAAGTCTCCAGAAGTTATTTCAAAGCCCAGCAAGTGTTACTAAGCAAAAAGGGGACTAAGATTCAACCCCCCTTCTCTTAGCCACTGATAACCATCAATTGGTATCAGAGCTTGGTCTCAAAGAGATCAAGCTTTGCAGCTTGGAGAAAAGATCTAGATGTGAAGGTTGTGGTAGGCTTAGAGAAGGGGGGTTGAATCTATGCCTTCCTTTGTTAGTTGCTGTTTTGACCCTTTTTAATCAAAGTTACAAATCTGATTCTGTTTGAACTCAGCACCGGAAATTTATGAGACAATTTATTTTTGTCTCATGAATATCAGAAAACAGAACATGACAGAGAAGAAAAAGTTAACACCAGCATATATCCTAGTTCAGTTGCTTTGTGCTATGCAACCTATATCCAGTCTCCTCCACAACTATGGAAGAATTTCACTATAGTTAACAGTATTACATACACCAATTTCACACTCAAGTTCTATCCTAACTTGACATTGGCTATGCTAACTCGTAACTATTCACTCTTAGTGCTGACCCAACTAAGAAAGGGATACCAAACAGGTACAAGATACAAGACACTTGGCTAACCTAAAGAAATCTGAAAATAACTCTAGGCTTTTCTCTCAAGTGTTTCACTCAGCCTTTTTTTCAACTCATAGCTTTTTCTTGAGCTTTCTCACAATGCCTTTTCTCACAAGAAATTATAGAAAGATAAGCTTGGAAAATTATAGAACATTCAGACCATTACTACAAGATAATGAGTCACAGATCCGTGATCCCGGAAGTCAGATTTGATCTGAAAGAAGATGAATATCCGGAGATCCAAGAGCAAATTCGAAACAGGAATTGGGAAATTCTGGCCAATCCTGAAACGAAAGTGGGAAGGAACATGGTTCAGGAATTTTATGCTAATCTATGGCAGACAGAAAGGTAAAGAATCATTGGAGCTGCTCTCTTTGACCATAAGACTGTAGTCAGAGGAAAGATCATTCATACCAACTCTGATAAGATCAGGGAGATATTCAAGCTTCCTCAACTGAAAGATGACCCAGACTCTTTTAACAGGAGAATGATGAGGGTCAATAAAGGGCTGGACAAGGTTCTGGAAGACATATGCGTCCCTGGAGCCAAATGGACTACCAGCACTACTGGCATCCTAGTTCAACTCAAAAGGGAAGATCTGAAACCAGTAGCCAGAGGTTGGCATCCAAGCCTAATTTCTATGCTTTGCAAAGATGCTGGAGTAAAGATGGGAATAACTGAATATATCCTAATTGAAAAGCCCATTACTGGAATATCAATGATCAGACAACAGCAGCAAGAGGATTCAGCCAAGAGGAGAGCACAAGAAGCCCTCCCAGAACTGCCCCAATTCGAATATTGGGAACAGCTTGAGGCTTCTATTTCCAGATTGCAAGAAGCTATGGATCAAATAAAGGAAGAACAGAATAATCAAGGTAGCATGATTTGCAAACTGCTCAAGGAACAGGAGGAACAAGGGCGTGATCTAAGGGAGCTGAAGCGCCAAAAATTAATCCTTGAACCACACCCCAAAGATTAGAGGAGCATCTACTCCTCAAAACAACAGGTTGCTGAGTTCCAATTTTTTTTCTGCTTTAACTTAGTAATAGTATTATTATAGAAATTTACCTTAGGAGATATTTAGTAGTAATTAGTATGTCTATTTTGATTTTATTTCCAATTAAGCTATAATTTATTTTTCTCATCATCATTAAGCATGAATAAAGTAGTAGATTTTCTTTTAGAATAAAGAAGTAATTTATATTTTTCGAGTTCTTAATAATAAAAAGTATAATTAATTATATATGGTGGCAATACTTTTTGTTTTCTGAATGAATGCTTGAACAGTGCATAATATGTACTTTGAATTTGATGAATATTGGCTCCTGAAAGGATGAGGAACACGAAAAATATTATTGATGATCTGAAAAATCATGAAATTGATTCTTGAAGCAAGAAAAAGCAG
>NC_029776.3:17123987-17127949 GCF_000817695.3 Arachis duranensis
ACCTCATGACATTTTCAGATCTGAATTATACACTTTGTGATGGCATGAGTCTCTAAACTCCATTGTTGGGGGTGAGGAGCTCTGCAGCGTCTCGATGATTTAATACAATTCCTTTGTTTTTCATTCAAACACGCTTGTTCTTATCTAAGATGCTCATTCGCGCTTAATTATGGAGAGGGTGATGATCCGTGACACTCATCACCTTCCTCAATCCATGAACGTGTGCCTGACAACCACCTCCGTTCTACATCAGATTGGATGAATATCTCTTAGATTCCCCAACAGAATCTTCGTGGTATAAGCCGGATTGATGGCGGCATTCATGAGAATCCGGAAAGTCTAAACCTTGTCTGTGGTATTCCGAGTAGGATTCCGGGATTGAATGACTGTGACGTGCTTCAAACTCCTGAGGGCTGGGCGTTAGTGACAGACGCAAAAGAATCAATGGATTCTATTCCAACCTGATTGAGAACCGACAGATGATTAGCCGTGCTGTGACAGAGCATAGGAACGTTTTCACTGAGAGGATGGGAAGTAGCCACTGACAACGGTGACACCCTACATAGAGCTTGCCATGGAAGGAACTAGCGTGTGAGAAGAGGATTTCAAGGAAGAGTTGAAGTTCAAAGGACAAAGCATCTCCAAAACTCCAACATATTTCCCATTACTGCACAACAAGTAACACTGTTATTCTCTATTATTTTAACTTACAATTTTAAGTAGTTTGTAGTTTGGCTTTTTACAAATAAATCCAAATAACTTCATTGGCCTCCTGACTAAGATTAATAAAATAACATTGATTGCTTCAAGCCAATAATCTCCGTGGGATCGACCCTTACTCACGTAAGGTATTACTTGGACGACCCAGTGCACTTGCTGGTTAGTTGTGCGAATCATAAATTCGTGCACCACAGCCTCATTCACAACAGTTCACAATATCAAACAAAGTTCACAAAAATAATCAAACAAGCCTCATTCACAACAGTTCACAATATCAAACAAAGTTCACAAAAATAATCAAACAGCTATTGCTGACAGCAGTTCACAATATCAAACAAAGTTCACAAAAAATAATCAAACAAACAAAGTTCACAAAAAATAATCAAACAGCTATTGCTGACAGCAGTTCACAATATCAAACAAAGTTCACAAAAAATAATCAAACATCTATTGCTATTGCTCCTATTACTCCCCCTTTTGTCATCAAGGGCGGATGATAAAAAGGCCAACAAAAGAAAGTCTTGTACCCTGCAAAAAAGAGTTAGAGCACATAACAAAGCACGAAATAAACTATCAAAAGTGCAGTAAAATTAAAAGTTATTACAGTCATCCAAAATGAAACAGTGCAAAAGTAACGAAAGAAACAGAAATCATGAGACAAAAAGAGAGCAGCAACAGCAGTTTTCATGAGACAAATTCTAGGCATCAGAATTATCCCCTTCTGATCCAGCTTCCTCTTCATCTTCAGTGGCCTGATCTTCATCCTCATTCATGTTATCAATGAATTTCATAAGCACAGCCACCCTATCTCTTGATTTCTTCAGGAAGTTCTCATGCTTGCTAGCTAGCTTTCTTTGTTCCTTACTCATGGCAATCAAATGATTTGATTGGGAGACAAACTCTTGAGCAACATCTTTGACTACATTCAGCAGAGCTGATTTCTTCCCAGTAGAAATGGAAGTACCCTCAGTGGAAGGAGGAGGAGAGTCATCTGGTATGTACTCTTCATCATCATCATCTAAGACCACTCTCTCAGATCTAGTTGGCCCTTTTTGCTGTTTCACTGAACCACCCCCTTTTAGGTATGAATGTTTATTTTCATAAGCCTCATTTGACAAGTCAACACCAAAAGTCTCAAATATGTAAGTCAAAAACATGCCATAAGGTAGTGCTTTATCCTTCACACTTCTAACAGAATCAAACATGTATCTAGCCATCAAATAGGCAAAAGAGATTTCTGTTTTAGTGATTAGGGCATACAAAACAAGTGTGTCCGTGTAAGAAACCCTTTGATATGAACCACTTTGAGGAATTAAAATGTGGTTGATAATACGATGCAACTGAGCACGTTCATATCCTAGGGCTTTGTGAGTGGGTGTGATGCCATCAATTAAAGAAACATGTTCACAAATGTGAGAAAGAGCATCATGGTAAGAGATACCAACACCTTCATCTCACTTCACAGATGTATAAGCACACGGCCCTACATCAGTGTACTTCAAGGAGTCACTGATTGTCTCATTATTCAAGATAACGTCTCTATCCTTAACATAAGAATGCACACTTCCTTCATGGTAAGTCATGTTTGCATAAAATTCTTTGACTAACTTAGGATATACTGGTTTTTTGATTTTGAAAAGGTGATTCCCGTCTAAAAATTCCAGATTTTCAACAAAAGGAAATCCTTTCTTTTTCAAATCAGGTAAATCAGCAAGAAAAGAGGGACATAGATGACGGTACTGAATAACTCCCTCATAAAAGTCATGGTTCATGGCAGATTTGAAACGATGGGGGTTATAGTCTGAGTGAGATGTCATAAAGTGTGATTTGTGAGCAAAGGGATCAATGTCTGGTTCGCTAACAGATTTGAGAGGGTGAGGGTTACCTCTTTGTGAACGCACAGGAACAGACCTTGACTTAGGTTTTGCAGTCTCAGGAACAGGTTCTTCAACAGCAGGACGCTTACCCTTGGATGAACTAGGTTTTGTGGAGCTTGGTTTGGATGGTGTTGCCTTCGAAGGTGGCGTCGGTTTGGCAGGAGTAGGATACCTTGGAGTGTTTTTGGTCCGAGCCATGGGGTCACAGCGAGGAGGAGAGGTAGGAGGAGAAGGTGAGGGAGTGAAGGTGGTGTCTTGAGAACGGGTTGATAGCCTAGGAAAACCTGGAAGTTTATGGATTTTCTCACGAGGTGCTCTTTTAGCAATGACTTTCTTCCTCATTTTGGTTAAATTGATGCTTTTGATGGAAGAGAGATAGTGGTGTGAGAGGGAAGAAACCGAAGGGTTGAGGAGAAGTTATGGAGGGAAGAGAGGGAGTGTTGGTAACTGAACCCAAAAGCAAGTTTCCAAAACCATGCAACTGCATCATCAATTGAAAAGATTTGAAAAGACATGACATCATAAGAGAAAGATTTGATTTGATTTAAAATATTAAATTTTCAAAAAAAACTTTGAAAATCAAATCACACTGAAAATCCTTTTTGGACAAAAAATAAACACACAGGCCACACAAAAAATTGTAACATTCATGTTTGGGCCTTGAAGTGATTTGGATTTAATGAAACACATTTGGACCACTCTTGATCTGAGTCTTGAAGTTGGCCCAGATTGAGTTTCTCTTTAAGCAAGTCCAGAACACGTTGTCTTGAAGGAAACATTCATCATCTGCCCAGAATTGTCTCATACCTGTTTATGAGACAAAAAGCTCCAGCAAATATATCAGCACTTTTCAAACAGAAAATCATAGCTCAAAATTCCTAGACAAGTCCTAAGTATGCAGAATCTATCCTCAGCTAATGGTTTTGTAAAAATATCTGCTAATTGCTCCTCAGATTTAACAAATTGAATGCTAATATCCCCCTTTTGGACATGTTCTCTTATTGAGTGAAATTTCACTTCAATATGCTTAGTCCTAGAGTGCAAAACTGGATTTTTAGAAATATTGATGGCACTCATATTATCACACATTAAGGGAATATTTTCAGCATTTAACTTGTAATCAGCAAGCTGTGTTTTTAACCATAAAAGCTGAGAACAACAAGAAGAAGCAGCTATATACTCAGCCTCTGCAGTGGATAAGGCCACTGTTGGTTGCTTCTTACTTGACCAAACATTTAAGGACTTTCCAAGGAAGCAGCATAAACCAGAAGTGCTCTTTCTGTCAACTCTATCACCAGCAAAATCTGCATCACAATAACCAACTGCAGAAAAATCATCAATCTTAGGATACCAAAGACCAAAATT
>NC_029776.3:17129092-17129603 GCF_000817695.3 Arachis duranensis
CAAGTTAGTATCACAAAATGTAACATGTATGGACTCCTCAATAATTCTAGCATCTTTATGATAAACCCTATATGCTTTACTAGTTGTGGAATATCCTACAAATAAGCACTCATAAGCCTTTGGATCAAATTTTCCCAAATTTTCTTTGTTGTTTAGAACAAAACATTTGCATCCAAAGATGTGCAAGTAATCTAAGTTTGGTGGGTAGCCTTTCCAAAGTTCATAAGGGGTTTTCTTTAAAAATTTCTTTATGATTGTTCTATTTAAAATGTGGCAAGTTGTGTTAACCGCTTCAGCCCAAAGGAATTTTGGAACATTACTCTCACAAAGCATGGCTCTTGTCATCTCTTGTATGCTTCTATTTCTTCTTTCCACAACACTATTTTGTTGTGGTGTTCTTGGACAAGAGAAGTTGTGAGATATTCCAAATTCCTCACAAAAGGATTCAAACAAATTATTTTCAAATTCAGTTCCATGATCGCTTCTTATAGAAGAGATTTTCAAATCCTTT
>NC_029776.3:17129718-17144072 GCF_000817695.3 Arachis duranensis
CCAAACCTAGTGTAGTCATCCACAATTACTAAACCATAATGTTTACCACCTAAGCTTTGAGTTCTTGTTGGACCAAATAAATCAATGTGTAGCAACTCAAGTGGTCTTTTAGTAGAGATGTCTTCCTTTGGTTTAGAAGAACTTTTTGTTTGTTTTCCCATTTGGCAAGCATCACAAGTGATGTCTTTGTCAAACTTAATCAAAGGAAGACCTCTTACTAACTCTTTCTTTACAAGTTTGTTTATTTGAAACATACTTGCATGGCCTAATCTCTTGTGCCACAACCACTTTTCAGATTCTTTAGAGTGAAGACAAGCTACATTTTGATCCTTTAGTTCATTAAGAGTAAGTCCATACATATTATTGAAACGCTTGGCAACAAACATCACTTCATTTGTTTTTTCATTAACAACACAGCATTCAAGTCTTTTGAAAACAACTAAATATCCTAAATCATGCAGTTGGCTAATACTCAAAAGACTGTGCTTTAAACCACAAACTAAAAGCACATCATCAATGAAAGTAGATTGCTCATTACCTACTTTTCCAACTGCAATGATTTTACCTTTACCATCATCTCCAAAGGTCACAAAACCTCCATCATACTTACCAATTTTTTTTGCAATTAACACAATGATTTTCTGGTATGTGTCGCTGAAACTTGGGTGAGTTAAATTGCTTGAAGTGATTAAATGGTTGAAATTTTCTGGTTTTTGGGGGAGACACATTTCCTTTAACAAATTGATTTTTG
The DNA here is from genome assembly GCF_000817695.3 of Arachis duranensis. Classification (NCBI taxonomy): domain Eukaryota; kingdom Viridiplantae; phylum Streptophyta; class Magnoliopsida; order Fabales; family Fabaceae; genus Arachis; species Arachis duranensis. The sequence continues at coordinate 17,130,470 of NC_029776.3, forward strand.
TTACAATTGTTCCTCTTTGCAAAATTGTTTTCACCAGAATTTTTAGAGCTCTTTGGATTTTTCAAAAATGAGGTTTTGTTATAGAAAATTGGTTTCTTAAAAGAAGCCTTATTTTTCGAAATATAACCCAAACCTGGCCGGTTTGAACTCGGACCAGTTCTTGGTGAAATTTCAGCTTCATTTGTGTAATCTTCATCAGATTTTTCTTCACAAGTTGAAACATATCCGATACCTGATTTATTTGGTATGGATTTAGTATTTGATGAAGAGGCCACAAATTTTATAGAGGAAGTGTTGGAAACAGCATCTTCCTTGGTTATGTAGCCTAAACCAGATTTTTCAAACAATGGTCTTTGACTTGCAAGTAATTTGTCCAAGTTACTAGAACCTTGAGCAAATTTTGCCAAGTCACCATTCAGCCTTTTAATCATATCATTTAATCTTTCATTTTCAGCAATTAACTCATAAGAAGGATCCACAATGTGCTTTCCTTTTAATTTTTCAAGTTCAGATTTTAGAAATCTGTTTTCTTCAATGATGTCCAAAGCACATTCAGTTTCCTTTACTTTTTCTTTTAAAAAATCATTTTCAGCTCTTAACACATCTCTTTTAGATTTACATTCATTGTATTTATCAAGCAGTTTTGATGTGTTTAAAGTAAGATCATCAATAATAGCATGCAAGTCCTCAATGGTCAAATCATAATAATTTACCTCATTAAGATTGTTGTTTCCAGCCATGAAACAATCTTTGTCATCTCCTTCAGATTCTTCTTCTTCATTTGAGTCATTCTCAAGATCTTCCCAAGCTGCCATGAGTACTCTCTTCCTTTCCTTCTTTCCTTTATCTTCCTTTTTGAGCTTTGGACAATTTGATTTGAAGTGTCCAGCTTCCTTGCAATGATGACACATCACCTTGCTCAAGTCTATTTTGTGCTCCTTTGAACTTGAACCTTTGTATTTGCCCTTGCTCTTCATCATTCTTCTAAATCTCCTAGCAAAAAACAAAAGCTCGTCATCTGAAATACCATCACTAGACTCACTCTTTTTTGGTTCTATTTGTGACTTGAGGGCTATTCCCTTTTTCTTTAATTCTGTGTTTGTGTGTGTGGCTTCATAGGCAAGGAGTTTTCCTCTCAACTCATCATAGGTTATGGGACTTATGTTGTTACTCTCGGTTAGGACAGTGGCAGTGTTTTCTCACTCTTTTGTGAGGCTTCTAAGGAGTTTTCTCACCAAGGTTTGTTCTGCATAGTTTGTACCCATAGCATCAAGGTTATTGATTATGATTGAGAATCTCTCAAAGGCTTCATCAATGCTTTCTCCATCCTTCATGCTAAACATCTCGTACTCTTTTCGCAGCATATCAATCCTCGTTTCTTTGACTTGTTTGGTGCCTTCATGTGTAACCTGGAGTTTTTCCCAGATTTCTTTGGCTGTCTTGCATCTAGACACCTTCAGGTACTCTTCAAAGCTGATAGCACAGTGAAGAAGGTTGATTGCTTTAGCGTTCATCTCTATCTTTTTCTTGTCATCTTCATTCCATTCAGCTTCTTGTTTTGGAGTCACCACTCCATCAGCACTTGTTTTTGTTGGGATCTTTGGACCGCTCACAACGATCTTCCATAAGTTGTAGTCAATGGATTGGATGAAGATTCTTATCCTTTCTTTCCAGTAGGAATAGTTCTTCCCATTGAAAAAAGGTGGCCGGTTGTTTGACTGGCCTTCAGTGAGGGTGTAAGCAACTGTGGTTGTGCCCAAGTTGTTCGTTATTGGATCTTTGCTCCAAGCGGTTAAGCTTGATTCTTGAGACCTTAGCTCTGATACCAATTGAAGGTTGTGGTAGGCTTAGAGAAGGGGGGGTTGAATCTATGCCTTCCTTTGTTAGTTGCTGTTTTGACCCTTTTTAATCAAAGTTACAAATCTGATTCTGTTTGAACTCAGCACCAGAAATTTATGAGACAATTTATTTTTGTCTCATGAATATCAGAAAACAGAACATGACAGAGAAGAAAAAGCTAACACCAGCATATATCATGGTTCGGTTGCTTTGTGCTATGCAACCTACATCCAGTCTCCTCCACAACTATGGAAGAATTTCACTATAGTTAACAGTATTACATACACCAATTTCACACTCAAGTTCTATCCTAACTTGACATTGGCTATGCTAACTCCTAACTATTCACTCTTAGTGCTGACCCAACTAAGAAAGGGATACCAAACAGGTACAAGATACAAGACACTTGGCTAACCTAAAGAAATCTGAAAATAACTCTAGGCTTTTCTCTCAAGTGTTTCACTCAGCCTTTTTTTCAACTCATGGCTTTTTCTTGAGCTTTCTCACAATGCCTTTTCTCACAAGAAATTACAAAAAGATAAGCTTGGAAAAGTACATTACAATCAGTAAAACATGAAGGAGATTGACTTCATCAACAGCCTCTGTGCTATGCAAAAAACCAGATTAGCAAGCCTCTGATTTAGTTCTTCATACTGGCGGAATGCACCTTTGAATAGGTTACACTGTCCAGTTAGTTGAACTTCTTCAAAGAGCTCTCTCAGAACAAACACCTCAAGTTCACTGGTTATCTCTCCTTGCCTCAGAATGAACAAAAGCTTCTTTTTATCTCCTTGCATGTTCCTTGGTTCTTCCTCCAAGGTCAACATCTCGAGCCTTGAGCTTCACCAACCCACAAGCTCACTTTTTCTTCTCAATCATCAAAGTAGAACCTTTCCTTCTGACTTTTCCAACTTGACCGAAAGCCATGAAGGAGTAACCGAAATTGTTTTCCAATGGTCAACCAAATCTGAGCCATAGATATGCAACTTAGTCCCCAAGAATCTCTTGTGACCGTGGATTTGTAGCAGTGAAGAACAGAGATCAACTTTTTCTTTGAATACCATTTTCGGATAGAACAGAGAGTAGGAAAGAAATGATGAAGATCTGATGCATGCAAGATGAGATGGATTACCTTTCTTAAGCTTGATTTGTATTAGATTTTCTGCTTTTGCTTCTGTGCTTCAAGCTTAGATTTTCTCTTTCTTGCTTCTTTGGTTACTGGCTTATGGAGGAAGCTTTTCTTCTCTTTCTCTTTCTTACTTTACTGAGGTCTTGATGTGACTTGATTAGAGAGGAGAGGAACGTTGCTTTAGTTGGAGCAAGATGGTGGAAAATTGAAAACAATTTTAAGCTTGGATCGGGTTCTTCTCTTTTTGGCCCGTGGTGCCTTACTATGCTTCTATGGAACTTATTTGATATGAATGACTTGGGCTTGTCTTTAATCACACTTTTCATTTAGCCCATTAGCTTTGTTTTGTTATTCATTCAACTTGGGCTGCCAAAATTGAATTATGGCCTGCAACATAACATAAATAATTAGCAATGTATACTTATTAATTTAACAACTCTAATTATTTATTTTGCCAAAAATAATGTTTGTCATCATTAATTAATTTTGTTAATTTCTTAACTCAACAAGATGGCAGAGAATAGTGGCTCAAACCTGGTGTCCTACAATCTGACAGAAGGACAGTCAAGCAACAGACCTCTTCTTTTCAGTGGGAAGAACTGCACCTATTAGAATGAGAGAATGAAGATTTTTGTGCAAGCAGTAGATTACAGACTGTGGAAGATCATCCTGGAGGGTTTTCAATTTCCAACTACCACAAGTGCTGAAGGAGTAGTCTCTCTTAAAACTGAAGCCAGTTGGACCGAAGAAGATAGAAAGAAGGTGGAGCTCAATGCCAAGGCTATTAACTTGCTCAAGTGTGCAATCAGCTTCGAGGAATACCGACGGGTATCACGATGCACAACGGCAAAGAAAATCTAGTACAAACTTCAAGTCACTCTTGAAGGAACCACCATAGTGAAAAAGACCAGGATAGATATGCTTAACAGAGAATATGAAATGTTCTTAATGAAGGAATGAGAGTCAATAGATGAAATGTTTGAGAGATTCAACATCATCATTGTTGGCTTGGATGCTATGGGGATAAAGTATCCTGAATCTGTGCTTGTGATGAGAGTTTTGAGAAGTCTCACAAAAGTGTGGAAAACTAAGGCATTAATAATATCTGAGAGTAGTGGTCTTGATTCAATGACATATGATTATTTGAGAGGAAATTTACTTGCTTTTGAAAATACTTATTTGAAAAAAGATTTAAAAGAAAAGGAATAGCTCTTACATCTATTTCTAACCCCCTGGATGATGAATCCAGTGATAACTCCTCTGAAAATGAATTTGTTTTATTTGCCAAAAAATTCAGGAAAATGGTGAAGCTCAAGGAAAGAAGCAAGGGAAGCAGCTCAAGGAAACAAAAGAAAGATTTCAGCAAGGTGATATGCTACAACTGCAAAGAGACTAGGCATTTCATATCCGATTGCCCTAAGTTGAAGAAGGAGGAGAAGCCAACGAAGGGAAAGAAGAAAGGACTGATGACGTCTTGGGAGGACTTGGAAAATGACTCAGAAGAAGATGAAGAATCAAAAACCAAGTCCCAACCTTGTCTCATGGCAGATCACGTTGAACAGGTAGTATTTCATAACCCTGACACTGAAGACCTTCATCTCATGATTGATCATCTTTCTGAAAAAATTAGATGCTTCTTGCTTAAAAACCAAGATCTTGAATCACAAATCACTATTCTTAAATCTGAAAATAGTTTTCTAAAAGAAAAATTGAGAGAAGTCGAAACCACTGTTGATCTTGTTGAAGAAAACAAGCGGTTGAAAGCTGAAATTAAAGGGTGTGAAAAATAACATTCTGTGGTTGCATATCTAAATTGTTTTAAAGAAAATGAAGTTTCTTAAAGAGGTAAAAAGGCTCAAAGAGGACTTAGCTACCTTTGCTCAAAGTTCAGAAAATTTAAATCAATTATTGGCTAGTTAAAAACCTCTTTATGATAAAGGTGGGTTGGGATTTCATAAATCTGAAAAATTTGTTAAGAAACCTTCTTTTGCAAACATAGCTTCATCTTCTAATGATGTGAGGTTTCAAAACCCAACAAGCTTTAGCAAAACAGCAACTCCAAGATTTTGTAAATTATGCAACCGGAATGGGCACTTTCCCATTCAATGTTTCTTTGGTGAAAGAATGATTGGTAACAAAGTTTGCAAAATTATTTTTTACTACAATGGATTGGAACAAAGAAGATGGTTTAACGTGAAAGGATCCAAGAAGATTTGGATACCTAAGGTCACTTGAGCTAATTTTGTAGGTGTGCCTAGCATCTAAGCGGAAGGACAATATGTGGTACATGGACAGCGGATGCTCTAGGCATATGATCGGAAAGGGAACCTTCTTCATTAAGCTTGATGAGTATGATGGAGGGTTTGTCACTTTCGGTGATGATGGTAAAGGAAAAATAGTGGCCATTGAAAAAGTTGGTAAAAGTTTCTCATCTTTTATAAATGATGTTCTTCTTGTTGATGGTTTGAAACACAATTTACTAAGTGTGAGCCAATTATGTGATCTTGGATATGAAGTTATTTTTAGAAAATTGATGTGCTTAGTTATTTGTGAAAAATCTGGGGATATTTTGTTTGAAGCTAAGCGATGTAATAATGTGTATGGATTGACTCTTGAGGACTTAAAAGATCAAAAAGTGACATGCTTTACTTCAATTGAATCTGAAAAATGGCTATGGCATAAGAAATTGGGTCATGCAAGCATGTACCAAATCTCTAAACTTGTTAAGAAAAACTTGGTGAGAGGAATTCCAAATATTAAATTTGATAAGGATATTACTTGTGATGCTTGTCAATTAGGCAAACAAGTAAAATCCTCTTTTAAACTAAAAGATGGAATTTCTACCAAAAGGCCATTAGAAATGTTGCACGTTGATCTATTTGGTCCCACAAGAACTCAAAGTTTAGGAGGTAAACATTATGGATTGGTGGTGGTGGATGACTACTCTAGATTCGGTTGGGTACTTTTTCTTGCTCACAAGAATGATGCTTTCCATACTTTCTCAACCCTTTGCAAAAGAATTCAAAATGAAAAAGATTTGAAAATTGCCCACTTAAGAAGTGATCATGGAAAAGAATTTGAAAATCAAGATTTTGAAAAATTCTGTGATAATTTTGGAATTGCTCACAACTTTTCATGTCCTAGAACCCCTCAACAAAATGGGGTGGTTGAAAGAAGGAATAGAAGCCTTCAAGAAATGACTAAGGCAATGCTTTGTGAAAAATGAGGTTCCAAAATTTCTATGAGTTGAAGCTGTAAATACAGCTTGTTATATTTTAAATAGGACTATTATTAGAAAAGGGTTAAAGAAAACTCCATATGAGCTATGGAAAGGAACCCCTCATAATCTTAAGTATTTTCACATTTTTTGATACAAATGTTTTGTGCTTAATAATAAAGAAAATCTTGGAAAATTTGATCCAAAAGCCTATGAGGGAATGTTTGTTGGATACTCCACCACTAGCAAGGCTTATAGAATTTACCTCAAAGAACATAGAATTATAGAGGAATTCATACACGTTTCTTTTTGTGATACTAATTCAATTCCCAGTGTTGTGGTAGAAGATGATACAGATTGTGAAGATGCTGTCAACAAAGAAGCAAGTGAAGAAAATCCCAAATCTGTCCCAATTAAAGAATCTGTCCGCCCAAATTTATCTCATCAGGATGGAGGAGACATTTCTGTTTTGTCTCCTGAGCTAGAAAGAGAATTTGGAACAGAACAATCAACTGAAGTTCATCAAAGCTCAACCTTACTTCGAAAACCAAGAGAGTGGAAGTCTATGAGAGGTTATCCTCATGATTTTATCATAGGTGACCCTTCCCAAGGAGTAACCAAAAGATCCACATCCAAAAAGCAAGCCAAGCCAAGCAATGTGGCTTTCTTGTCCCAAATGGAGCCTCACAACGTGAAGCAAGCTCTTGAAGACCCCTCTTGGAAAGCCATGGAAGAGGAGCTTGCTCAATTTGAAAAGAATGAGGTTTGGACACTTGTACCTAATCCGAATGGTAAAAAGGTAACAGGTACTAAGTGGATTTTTAAAAATAAATTGGGTGAGGATGGTAGTGTTGTTCGTAACAAGGCTAGATTAATGGCCCAAGGTTACGATCAAGAAGAGGGTATAGATTTTGATGAGTCTTTTACCCCGGTAGCAAGAATGGAAGCAATTAGGTTGCTTCTTGCCTATGCTGCTCACAAGGGGTTTAAAATGTTCCAAATGGATGTCAAATATGCTTTCCTTAATGGGTTTATAGAAAGAGAAGTATTTGTGGTTCAACCCCCCGGTTTTGAAAAAAAGGAATTTCCAAATCATGTTTTTAAGCTTTCTAAGGCTCTTTATCGCCTAAGGCAAACTCCAAGAGCTTGGTATGAAAGTCTTAGTACCTTCTTATTGAAAAATCAATTTCAAAGGGGAACCACCGATACAACTTTATTTATAAAAATATCAAATGATGATATTCTTCTTGTTCAAGTTTATATGGATGACATAGTGTTTGGATCGGCCATGAATCCTTGTGTGAAGAGTTTGGAGAACTCATGACTAGTGAATTTGAAATGAGTTTAATGGGAGAACTAATATTCTTTCTTGGTCTCCAAATTAAACAAACTCCTAGTGGCATTTTCATTCACCAAGGAAAATATGTTAAAGAATTAATCAAGAAATTTGGCCTAAAAAATTCCAAACCAATGGGAACACCAATGCATCCAAATACTAAACTTGAAAAAGATGAAAACGGTAAAGATGTGGATGAGACACTGTATAGGGGAATGATTGGCTCACTCATGTATCTTACCTCCTCTAGACCAGACATTGTTCAAAGTGTGGGTGTGTGCTCAAGATTTCAATCTCACCCAAAAGAATCACATCTTTCTACCGTAAAATGAATCATAAGATACATTACGAAAACTTGTGATTATGGCTTATGGTATCCTAGAACTAATAATTTTGGTGCAGTACGGTTTTGTGATGCAGATTATGTGGGAGATCAGGTGGATAGAAAGAGCACCTCCGGAATGTGTTGCTTCCTTGGAAGCTCACTTAACATGTGGTCAAGTAAGAAACAAGCCACAGTTGCTCTATCTACAGTGAAGTTGAATATATTTCTGCCTCTGCTTGTTGTTCCCGATTAATTTGGTTGAAAACTCAGTTGGAAGATTACAAATTGAAAATCAATAGCATACCCTTATTTTATGACAACATGAGTGCAATAAACATTTCCAAAAATCCTGTTTTGCACTCTAGAACCAAGCACATTGAAGTGAGATATCATTTTATTAGAGAACGTATGCAAAAGGGAACTATTGATATTCAATTTGTAAAATCTGAAGAATAACTTGCAGACATTTTTACTAAACCCTTGTGTAAAGACAGATTCTATACTCTGAGAAACAGTTTGGGAATGTTAGAATTAAAATCTGTTGATAATTTGTGAAATTTCTGATTCTGTGTGATTTTGTCTCGTAGGTAGGGAGGAGACAAATTTGAGGACGTGATAAACTGGCATTGATATAGGGGGAGACTCATTCTGTTTTAGTGATCATGGGCCTAACCAAATCGTCTTTGACCATCCATAACTCTGGCCCATTTCCTTTTGATCCTCATTTTTTTAATCATATTTTTTTGGAAGTTGTCATATTAAATCTTGTAGGAAGGAGTTGTTGTCAAATCAAAATCTTTTTCCTTCCCTCATCCCTTGATTCTATGAGTTAACCTTTCAGTTTTAATTTTAAAATCTTTTCTTGTTGATAACCGCGCCACTTAATGGTCCATTACTCATTTAACCCTCTCTCTCCACTCAGCATTAAATGCTCATATAACCTCCCACTTCTCTCCAATCTCTTCAGCCTCTCTTTATCTTCCCCCTCCATTGTCCATTTTCATAACATGAAAAAGAAGGTGGCTCCCAAGAGAAGTAGTCGAACTCCCCTCTCCAAAAATCCTCCATTTACTTCCACTCATCAAACACATACTCACATTCACATTCACTCTACCTCTTTTTCATCTCCTTCACTCTTTTCCAAGCAAACTGAAACCATGAGAAAAAAGGTTATTCAACCAATGTTCTCATCTTGCAAGAAAGGAAAGGAAAAGGAATCCGTGATTGAAGAGAAAGAGGTATCACAATCATCTCTACCTCATTCACCACCAAGAAAATCAACTCCTCATGCTTCTGAGCACAGTGCACATCGTGCAAAAGGTTACATTCTTCGTAACACCAAGGAACCACCGAATTTGGAATCACTTGATTTCAAAAATAAGTACAACAAAGGTCACTCACACTTTGATCCAGGAAGATTTAACTCGTGTGCCTCATATGAGTTCCATAATTAAGCTCTGAAGAATCGTCACTTATGTGCATCCCACTTAGTGAACTTGGAATCCCTTGCTGTAAAAGGAATCAACTTTGTCACTCTCTTTGAAAATCTGAAATGGACTCCCTTGTTTAGCATTCAGAAACCTGTGTATCCAGCCCTAGTTCGTGAGTTCTATGCAAACATGAGATTTATTGATGGCGCAATCCTTTCATATGTCAAGCGGGTTCACATGTCCCTGAACAGAGAAACAATCAGTGCTGCCTTGGGATATGTTGATGAAGGAGTAGCCGCTTATATGATGGGAAAATGGGATTCGCAGGTTAGGGTCACATATCAGATAGCTCTAAACCAAACCTGCGAGAACTTCTCTGGTCTGGATGGCACGGTTCTAACCCACAAGGCTCTTGATCCTAAAAGAGCACTGCTGCACCGAATTATCAACCATATTCTGATGCCTCAAAGTGGTTCATATCACAGAGTAACTGTTTCTGATACTTTAGTGCTCTTTGCAATTATCACTTCTTCTCCTATCTCTTTTGCATACCTAATGGTGAGACACATGTGAAAATGTGTTAGAAGTGACAAAAAGGCTAATCTTCCTTATGGAATCTTTCTTACATGCATCTTTGAATATTTTAATGTTGATTTAACTAATAAAGATGTAGAAAATAAAGTTTCCAGTATCAAAGGAGGAGGAGTTGCTGGATCTGCAAAAAGTACCAAAGGAAAATGCTCCATGCTATCTGAACCATCTGAAAGTGATCTTGAGAGTCGTCCTAACGAGCCAGCAAAGGTTGCAAAATCCATCAAAGAGATTCTCACTGAATTCTCCGATATGTCAAAAATGATGGTACAATCCTACAAAGATGCTCGAAAGCAAGCGTATGAGAATGAAAAAGCTTGGACCAAATGCAAAGAAAGAGTGAATCTAATGATTCAGAATCTTGAACAAGAAATGGGGCTGCAAATGAGGATGATGCATCTGGCTCTGAGTATAACCTTTCTGATAATTGATCTATTTGTCACTTATTAAACTCTGGTTATGTTTTGTTATTTTGGTATTTTGTATGCTGTTGGATACTCTGGACCACTATTATTGTGTTAAACTCTTGGATATTCTGGTTCTGATTCTATTTGTTTGCATACCATTGTCATTTGTTTTTCCAGGTTCCCCATTGATGACAAAAGGAGGAGGAAAAGTTGAAAAATTTGAAAAAAGCAAGGCCTGAAATCATTTTGATTCATGATCACCCCTGTGCATAAGCTCTATGTTCCAATGGTCATATGATTTATGATAAGTTTTGTTGAAATGTTGAAATTTTTGCTGAATTATCATTATTGGAACTTAGTTATGTTTTGATAATTTCCTTGTGCTTTGATATGTTGAATGAAAGCTGGATAATTGTTTTATGCTCTGATGTGACTCTGTTTGATTGATAATGTTTTCCTGGCAATAAACTGATAATTTTTTACTCTGATAGGATTGTTGGAAAATATGGTCTATTTGATCAAATGATTTGGCAGAAAAACTTTTTGGGAATTATCTTATGTGTTTATGGCTGTTGTGTACTCTATACTTAAGCATTTTGTTTATTATTGAGCAGAAAATCATTTATATGATAATAAATTAGTTTTGTTTATCACTTTACTTCTGCTCATAAATCAAGCTGTTCAACATTTAAAAGTTTCATGTGTTAAATACATGGTGGCTTTAGGCTTGATAAGAATGTTACAGGTGAAAGCTTCCTTAATAGAATGGTACATATTAAGGGAGAGCTATAAAACAATTAGAAAGGGGGAGGAATCCTAATCTTCAAAGGGAGTACTCAAAACTCTAGTCTCTTTCATTTCAATTTTTAATAATGTTTGTCATCAAGGGAGAGATTGATGAGTTTGGAAAACTTCAAATTAAATTGATAATGATCAAATATTATTAAAATGATTAATTACAAAATTAATAATTTGAGTTTTAATTCATATTTGCTTATTAATAATTTTGTTGTTTTGCAGATTATGTATAATGGGCCGAAAAGAAAAATGCCAAGTCCAATATGATTGAAGAAATTTAGCCTTGGTTACAAAAATGTTTTAAACATTATGACTGAATTACTATTATACTAGTTGGGCTAGATTCAATCATTATTAGCCCAAATTAATTTTGATGAGAGACCAACTAGCTTGGTCCGAAATTAAAAAGGAGGGAAGAAGCTTTGCATGTTTAGTTCGGTCACCCACTTTCCCTCATTTGATGGATTTCAAATTTATTCAACTTGCATTAATAGCATTGAAAACATGAAAGAGAAAGTAGGAATTGATTTGATTGCTATCATTAATGACACACGCTACTAAGCAAAGGGAAGTGGGAAACTTAATTTATTTTAATTTTCTTTCTTAGTTCCATTGAAAGTTTTCTCTCTTTTCTCTCTTCTCTCATCACTTTCGGTCATGTCACAGAAAAAAGAAAGAAGCAAGTAATCAGAGATTATGCACTGTAGCAGTGGGGCTACAAGCAAGGAAGAAGCCATTGTGATGATGGCGTTGAGAAAAAGAAGATCCACAGTAGGGTGTGACTGAGATCTTTGCCACTTATGGTAAGAAGTGGTGAAGAAGTCTTAAGCTTTCCATACCCAAAATGGAGAAGATTCAACTCGGTCAGAGGAAGAAGATCCCTTGGAAGCATGGCTCGTCTCTACTTTTGATCAACCACCACAGGAGGTAGCTACTGTAGCTACGTGGAGGATGAGGCAGAAGATAAGAGTAGAAGGAGCTGTCATCATCAAGGACTCATTAAGGGCTAAGAATCCTTCTTTGGGAGCAAGTCAAGATAGAAGGCCCGGATTGATGGAGCTTGGTGAGAAGGGATGACCCAGAGGTAATTACTTGTTGGTTATAGCATTTAGTTTCCTCTCCTATCTCTCTGGCCAAACCGGTTATTGTTTGAAGAAGAAGAAGATTAGCCCGGTTCAACAGTTTCACCCTTGGAGGCTTCCCCTTCTATAAATAAGGGAGAATAGCTAGGGTGAGACAAGAAAAAAAGAGTGAAAGCACAGTGTTCTCATAGCTACCCAAGCTAACAGAAGTTCTTCTCCTTCAATGTTTTCTATTTTGTAATTTTCTGTTTAATTTTGTCTGTCTTGAGTCTCATGGAAAAAGGCAAATAGTGAGGTTTGTATGAAAAAATGATAGAGCAGAAAAAGGCAGAGTATGCAAAATTAAAAGAAAAAGCCATAGATGTCCTAGAGGTCCTTTGCACATATGTATTGTGTTTCATGATTCTGTGGGAATCCCCTTGCAAGTTGGGTTAGCACTTAGCAGTTGAAAACTTGGTAGGTGACCAAGTCAAGTTCAGGATTGGGGTTAGATTCTGGACTTGTGATGAGCGGATAATTTATACGCTTTTTGGCATTGTTTTTATATAGTTTTTAGTAAGTTTAAGCTACTTTTAGGGATGTTTTCACTAGTTTTTATGATAAATTCACATTTCTGGACTTTACTATGAGTTTGTGTGTTTTTCTGTGATTTCAGGTAAATTCTGACTGAAATTGAGGGATTTGAGCTAAACTCTGAAGAAGGCTGACAAAAGGACTGCTGATGCTGTTGGAATCTGACCTCCCTGCACTCGAAATAGATTTTCTGGAGCTACAGAACTCCAATTGGCGCGCTCTCAACGGCGTTGGAAAGTAGACATCCAGGGCTTTCCAGCAATATATAATAGTCCATACTTTATTCGAAGAATGACGACGTAACTTGGCGTTGAACGCCAAGTACACGCTGCTGTCTGGAGTTAAACGCCAGAAAAACGTCATGATCCGGAGTTGAACGCCCAAAACACGTCATAACTCGAAGTTCAACTCCAAGAGAAGCCTTAGCTCGTGGATTGATCAAGCTCAGCCCAAACATACACCAAGTGGGCCCCGGAAGTGGATTTATACATCAATTACTTACTCATGTAAACCCTAAGAGCTAGTCTAAGTATATATAGAACATTTATCTATTGTATTAGAAGCCTTTTAATCATTCGGTCTTGTGACCACATGGGGGCTGGCCATTCGGCCATGCCTGAACCCCTTGCTTATGTATTTTCAACGGTGGAGTTTCTGCACACCATAGATTAAGGGTGTGGAGCTCTGCTGCACCTCAAGTATTAATGAAATTCTATTATCTTTTATTCAAATCTCTCTTATTCTTATTCCAAGATATTCATTCGTACCCAAGAACAGGATGAATGTTATGAGTCAGATTACCCTCATTATCATTCTCAATTATGAACGCGAGTGATTGACAACCACTTACGTTCTACATGCAACAGAGCTTGAATG
>NC_029776.3:17150840-17151466 GCF_000817695.3 Arachis duranensis
TCCATACTTTATTCGAAGAATGACGACGTAACTTGGCGTTAAACGCCAAGTACACGCTGCTGTCTGGAGTTAAACGCCAGAAAAACGTCATGATCCGGAGTTGAACGCCCAAAACACGTCATAACTCAGAGTTCAACGGCAAGAAATGCCTTAGCTCGTGAATTAATCAAGCTCAGCCCAAGCATACACCAAGTGGGCCCCGGAAGTGGATTTATGCATCAATTACTTACTCATGTAAACCCTAGTAGCTAGTCTAGTATATATAGGACATTTATCTATTGTATTAGACATCCTGGATTGTATTTTGAATCCTGAGATCACGTTAGAGAGGGCTGGCCATTCGGCCATGCCTGAACTCTTTGCTTATGTATTTTCAATGGTGGAGTTTCTGCACACCATAGATTAAGGGTGTGGAGCTCTGCTGTACCTCAAGTATTAATGAAATTCTATCTTCTTTTATTCAAATCTCTCTTATTCTTATTCCAAGATATTCATTCGTACCCAAGAACAGGATGAATGTTATGAGTCAGATTACCCTCATTATAATTCTCACTTATGAACGCGCGTGATTGACAACCACTTACGTTCTACATGCAACAGAGCTTGAATGTGTATCTCTTAGATTC
>NC_029776.3:17151841-17154341 GCF_000817695.3 Arachis duranensis
ACCAATGAATCTGCATAAGTGTTCTATCCCTTTTATTATTTCTTCTTTTTATTATTAATTATTCGAAAACCCATAAACCATTTTTAATCTGCCTAACTGAGATTTGCAAGGTGACCATAGCTTGCTTCATACCAACAATCTCTGTGGATTCGACCCTTACTCACGTAAGGTTTATTACTTGGACGACCCAGTACACTTGCTGGTTAGTTGAACGGAGTTGTGTCCACTCGTGCCAATTTCTAAAATCCAATTACAAGAAAATAGGAAACACAATTTCGTCCACCAACTTGTCCTGGATAGGAAGGGTAGTTCCTAGGGAGAATTGGTGTATGTAATCATGATGATTATAGTGAAATTCCATCATTGTTGTGATGGAGACTGGATGTAGACTGCATTACACTTGGCAGCTGAACCAGGATATTTCGTGGTGTGATTCTCTCTCTCTCTTCTACTCTATTTCTGTTTCTGCTGCATAGGAGATAAAACTGAAAAGTATCTCTTGCCTGGTTATGAGATAAAAAGAAAAAGTCTCGTGGCTAGGTATGAGACAAAAAGCAAAAAGTCTCCAAAAGTTATTTCAAAACCTAGCAAGTGTTACTAAGCAAAAAGGGGGCTAAGATTCAACCTCCCTTCTCTTAGCCACTGATAACCATCATTTTCTTTTTTTTCTTTATTTTATTTTTCTTGTTTTTATTATTGTTAAGTGAGTAAAACTAGAAGAAGAAGAAGAAGAAGAAGAAGAAGAAGAAGAAGAAGAAGAAGAAGAAGAAGAAGAAGAAGAAGAAGAAGAATGATGATGATGATGATGATAATGAAGAAGAAGAAACATGATGAGTTTTGAGTTCAGTGCATTCTGGATTTGAATTACGGTACATTCTCGATTTAATTTTGATGCATTTTGGTCTGAACTTGTTTTAAATTGAGTTTGTTTATGTGATTTCAGCACATTTTGGATTCAAATTATTATACATATAAAAGAGGAGGAGGAGGAGGAGTTTTGAGTTGTCATTAAGTACTTTTGGTGCATTCTGAATTTAAATAAGGTGTACTTTTGGTACGTGCTTTTTTTTTAATTGAGTTTGTTTGTGTGTCATCATCATTAAGTAATTTCGGTACATTCTGATCTAAACTTGTTTTGAACTGAGTTTTTTGTGTGTCGTCATCATTAAGGAATTTCAGTGCATTCTGAATTTGAATTGTTATATGTATAAGAAGAGGACGACGATGATGACAATAACAATAACGATAACGATAACGATGATGATAATGATGATGATGGAGAAGAAGGAAGAGAAAAAGGAATGAGGAGATTAAAGATATTCAAATGAGAAAAGAAAGGGGAGGAAGAGAAAGAGGAGGAGATGGAAGTGGTGGTGTAAAATAAGCTCTTGATGAGAAAAATCACTTATTGTTAGTCTAAATATTATTAGTATTAGAAATGTGTAGTTTTATATTTTATTTACTATTTTTTGTTTTGTTTACAGGAAAACCATGTTGAAGGGGAAAACAAACTTAATTAAGGTCACAAATTTCGAAGAGTTAGAGAGTATAAGTATGATGATGATAAACTTGTTACTTAGTGATGAGCGGATAATTTATACGCTTTTTGGCATTGTTTTTAGGTAGTTTTTAGTAAGTTCAAGCTACTTTTAGGGATGTTTTCATTAGTTTTTATGTTAAATTCACATTTCTGGACTTTACTATGTGTTTGTGTGTTTTTCTGTAATTTCAGGTAATTTTTGGCTGAAATTGAGGGATTTGAGCAAAACTCTGAAAAAGGCTGACAAAAGGACTGCTGATGCTGTTGGAATCTGACCTCCCTGCACTCAAAATGGATTTTCTGGAGCTACAGAACTTCAAATGGCGCGCTCTCAATGGCGTTGTAAAGTAAACATCCAGAGCTTTCTAGCAATATATAATAGTCCATACTTCATTTGGAAATTGATGACGTAACTTGGCATTGAACGCCAAGTACATGCTGGTGTCTGGAGTTAAACGCCAGAAACACGTCATGATCCGGAGTTGAACGCCCAAAACACGTTATAACTTGGAGTTCAACTCCAAGAAAATCCTCAGCTCATGGATAGACCAAGCTCAGCCCAAACATACACCAAGTGGGCCCCGGAAGTGGATTTATACATTAATTACTTACTCATGTAAACCCTAGTAGCTAGTCTAGTATAAATAGGATAATTTACTATTGTATTAGACATCTTTTGGCCATTCGGTCTTTTGATCATTCAGGGGGCTGGCCATTCGGCCATGCCTGAACCTTTCACTTATGTATTTTCAACAGTGGAGTTTCTGCACACCATAGATTAAGGGTGTGGAGCTCTGCTGTACCTCAAGTTTCAATACAATTACTATTACTTTCTATTCAATTCTCTTTTATTCTTATTCCAAGATATACGTTGCACAACACTTTGATGAATGTGATGATCTGTGACACTCATCATCATTCTCACCTATGAACGCACGTGACTGACAACCACTTCCGTTC
>NC_029776.3:17156841-17159788 GCF_000817695.3 Arachis duranensis
TGTGAATCAGCAAGGTTATATAATTACGAAAAACCGTTGTCAAAAATTACAAAAGGCAATGATGTTAAAACCGTTGCCAACGGCAACTATAAAATGGCAATGGTATTTAAATCGTTGCAAAAAAACAACACCGAAGGCAACGCTTTTAAACCGTTGGCTTTGTAAATAACAAAATTACAACAGCTTAAAACCGTTGCCTATTGATAAACCCCATTTGTAGGGTTTATCTTGTACCGATTTTAGGAGATTTTAACACCTTTTACCCACATTTATTCAATGAATTAGCATGATTTTGTGATTGTCTCATTATTTGTGCTTAGATGTGAAAATATGCTTTTTAGGCCTTTAACTTGATGATTTTAATCTCTCTTTGATTCCACTAGATGCCTTGATGTGTTTGTTAGTGATTTTAGATTGAGAAGGCTAGGAATGGTTCAAAGGAGTGAAGAGGAAAGCATGTAAAGTGGAGAAATCATGAAAAGTCAAAGAAGTTGAACTCACCCATGGACGCGCGCGCGCACATGGCGCTTACGCGCACCTTGCGAATCACCCCATGGACGCGTACGCGTGCTGTGCGCGTACGTGTCGGTACTGGTTTATGATTTTTTAATGAAAACGTGGCCAGCGAATTCAGAAGGGTTGTAGGGCCCAATCCCAACCAATTTTGGCGCCAAAGATGCTATTTAAAGCCAAGGATTGAAGAGCAAAGGGGGATTCCAATCATTCACACTCATTAGGATTAGTTTAGAGTTAGTTTTAGAGAGAGAAGCTCTGACTTCTCTCTAGGATTAAGATTAGGATTAGGTTTAGTTCTTAGATCTAGATTTTAATTCATCTTCTTCTACTTCTATCTTCTCAATTCCTTGTAGTTACATTCATCCTCCTTCCATTCTTTTGTTGTAATCTCTTTTATGTTTTTCTTATGTTTTGTTGTAGATCTACTTTTGTTCCTTCCATTCTCTTTCAATTCAATTAGAGGTAACTCATAATAATTGTGTTTCTTTTGATTGATAAATTGTTAATTCCTTGCAATAATTATTGTTAGATTCTATTCTTGTTGTCAACTTGCTTTGCTTTTCTTTTGTACCTTTCAAGTATTTGATGAAATGCTTGGTTGGATTTTTGTATAGATTTTGTTCCTTTTGGCCATGGTTGAGTAATTAGTGACTCTTGAGTTATCTAATTCTTTTGTTTATTGATAATTAGAAGTTGCTAATTGATTTGAATGCCTCTAAAGCTAGTCTTTCCTTTAGGAGTTGATTAGGACTTGAGGAATCAAATTGATTCATCCACTTGACTTCCCTCCATGGCTAGAGGTTAACTAAGTGGTAGCCATGAACAATTCTCATCACAATTAAGGAGGATAACTAGGATAGGACTTCTAATTCTCATAACTTGCCAAGAGCCTTTTATAGTTTCATATCTTGCCAAGAGCTTTGTTAGTTGTTAGTTTATTTTCTTTGCCATTTATATTTCTTGTCCAAAAGCTTAAAAACCCCAAATATAATTCACAACCAATAACAAGACACTTCATTACAATTCCTAGGGAGAACGACCCGAGGTCTAGTACTTCGGTTTATAAATTTTAGGGGTTTGTACTAGTGACAAACAACTTTTTGTATGAAAGGATTATTGTTGGTTTAGAAACTATACTTTACAACAAGATTTCATTAGTGAAATTCTAAACCGTCAAAAATTCAATCATCAAAATGGCGCCGTTGCCGGGGATTTGCAATGGTGTTGTGTTATTGGTTATTGTATATATGTGAATTTTGTGAATAGCTTGCTTTTTTGGATTGCTTGTTAGTTTTTGCTAGTCTTAGTATTTTGTTCCATTATTTCTTATTAGTTTTTGTTTCTTATTTTCCCTTGCTACCATGAATTCTCACTTTGGCTATGAGTGTGATTACAACTATGTTGTAGGTGATGAGAACTTCAATGAGAATGTGTATCAAGGATGGGACAATCAAAGGTGGGAGGAGCCATATGCATATGATCAATCTTCTTGGCAACAACCTCCACCAATGCACTATGAAGAAGAGCCATTCTATGATGCATACCAATCCAATGGCTATGGTGAATCCACTTGTGACTTTCAAGAACCACCACCATATACCTATGATCCATACCCTCAACATAACCCTCAACCATACTCACAAGCCTCTTTTCACCAACCACCTTCATATGACCCTAATTCATATCCATCCTACCAACAACCATATGAGCCATATGAACCACACATAGAGCCACCATCACTCCAACATCAACATTTTCAAGAGCCACCCCCTCCATATTATTACCAAGATGGACCACCTCCAATATATGAAAATTTCCAACCACAAGATGAATACTACTTTCCACCACAACCTCCCATGGAAGAATACTCATGTCCTTCAATCCAAGAGCCCTATGATCATACTCATGATATCCAAGAGGAACAAGAGTCAAGGGATCATCTCAAGGAAGCATTGGATCAATTTCAAGCAACCATGGAGTGCGTTGTGCAACAAGTGGAAAAAGTGGAGAATGTTTAACCACCCACTACAAGAAAAACACTCATTCAGCCACACTTTTTTTAGGCTACATTTAAAAAGCATAGCCTATTCTTAGAATAGGCTACGCTTTTCAAAATGATGAATCATTCCACCCACCCCAATCTCTAATGGATGAAATCCTTGGTGTTCTTGTTCAAGGGCAAGAAGAGATGAAAAGAGATGTGCAAAATTTCATGGCTGCCTTGGATGCGGTAACAAATCAATTAGCCTCCCAATGCTTTAACACTCAAGGAACTCCCATGGCTACATGTGGAGAATCAAATGAAGAACATAGCATGAAGGAGAGATTGGAAACTCCGGTGGGAAATGAGGGAAGTTTCTTTGTATTGGAACAATTGGAGGAAGCTTTAATTGTTGAAGACAAGGAAGAAGTGGTAGAAGACTTAGGAGAT
>NC_029776.3:17159928-17165827 GCF_000817695.3 Arachis duranensis
AATTGAGTTCCCTTGGTGATGAAGATCAAGCATCAAGTCTTAGTGGTGAAGAATCCTTTGAGCATGAAGAACCTTCTCCTATTGGATTTGAAAGTATTGAGGAGGTAAATTTTTCTCACCCTCCCTATTATGATTTGAGTAAGGGAAAAGGTTTAGATAAAATTGTTGAACAAA
Source organism: Arachis duranensis (assembly GCF_000817695.3). NCBI lineage: Eukaryota > Viridiplantae > Streptophyta > Magnoliopsida > Fabales > Fabaceae > Arachis > Arachis duranensis. The sequence continues at coordinate 17,160,103 of NC_029776.3, forward strand.
GGATTGAGATTAAGAGATCTTATAAAGAGGTAGAAGTCCCTAGAAATAGAAGAACGGGGGTTGGTTATGCTTTGTCAAGATCTTTGGAAGCATCTTTGCCTAGGTTGCATCTACTCCTTCACTTGAGTGGATAAAATTCATTTCTATTAGCTTTATTGTCCCACTTGAGTATGGCTTACTTGAAACGGAGGGTCAACTTAGGATGCTTTGTGGGATGAAGCGTAAGCGAAAGATGTTTCGTGGTTGGCGTTGCAAATCAAGGCTCATTTTGATTGATACTTCAAGAGTTGAATACAAAGGTAGGAATAGTGCTCAAATAGATGGGTCTAGGAGGATTGTTGGGCACTTCATAGAGAATTCTTCTTGTTCACCACCCGGATGGACTAATAATGATGATCAACCTCAAGACGGGTGTGAAAACAAAGTGTGGGATCCCAGATTACAAGAAGAGGACCAACTTTGGGAGCCCCAAACTTGTGAAGAACTCCATCAACACTTGGCTCAATCCATAAGAAATCTTGGGGCACAATGGAGAACCAAGCATTGGTGGGAGTTCCAAGATGAATTCAAGCACAAGCCACCTTGAGAGGAGCTCCACATGAGTCCAACTTAAGGAGAATAAAGAAAAGTACTAGGTAGGAGACAACCCACCATGGTAACTTCTTTTCATTTTCTTTTTTTTGTACATATTGGTAAAAGTAGTTTAATTTCATGTTTTGATTGGTTTGTTGAGTATATTTGGTAGTATAATATGTTAAATAAGGTTTTAAGGTGTTTTGGTAGCTGTTTGGAGGTTTGGAATGCTTGGATTGGTGTAAAAACATAGAAATTTTTTTTTGAAAAACAGAGCACAGTGCGCGTACGCGTACATCAAGCGTTTTCGACCATCCATGCGCACGTGTACATGGCGCGTATGCGTGGATTGAGAAGTTCCACCTTCCATACATTGACCCGAGAGTTGTGCCTACGCTGCGCCAACATTGTGCCTTTGGCACAAAACCATTTGCGCGTACGCGCACCTGGCGTGCACGCGCCACTCTTGAAATAAGCCATCGACGCGGACGCGCTAGGTGCGCGTACGCGTCGCGTCCATTACACCACCATCCGCGCACGCCGTGTGCACGTACGTGCGGATGTCCTTCTTCACTCCATTTTTTTCTTCTCCTCTTTCCATTTCTTTCCTTCTCCTTTCTTCTTCCCTTCTTCTACATCTCATCCAACACTTCCAAATTCCATTGATAACCATTTATTTTAGTTAGTTAATTAGTTAGTTGGTTAGTTAATTAGTTAGTTTTAGTTCAGTTTTCATTTTATTTTCTTTCTTTTCATTATAAGTGTTGGATTATTGACTTTGTTTACTATACATTGCTGCCCCTTATTGCCTAAATGCTATTTTAGCATGAATGTTTATAAACTTTATTAGATTCTATGATTGAGGTTATATTTTGCTACTTGGTTTTGAGTTCTTCATGCTTACCTTTTAAGAATGCCAAGTGATGAGAATTGGCTTCGAGCTTGTAACTCTTCTTGAATTACATGATTTGGCCACTATGTGATTTGAGCCTTATTCTGTGATTAGACAACCTCTTGATGGATGATGTTGTGCATTTACCTTAATGCCTTGTGTTATGACTATATGCATCCATATGTGTTTGACCTGAATGCTTTCATGCTTCTTTAATGCTTGTCTTACCTTACAAGCCTACCTAAAGCATCTCAAGTACACTAGAATGAGTGAAGTGCATGCTTCTTTTGTGACATAGCTCTTTATACTAATGTATTTCTAAACCGCGTAATTTAGATTCACACACCTTATTGTCATAAATGTCACCTTAATTCACTCACTCTATTCTAGTGATTTACCTCATTCCAACAATGTATGCTTCCTTGCTTTTGTATTGTCTCATCTTATGGTGTTATATTTTTGCTTTTCATGATGGATGCACCACAAACAATAACGGAAGCAAGACTAAGAACACGCAGCAATCCGGAGATTCGCCGTACCCCCTTGCTCATCTTTGGATACACCGAGGACGGTGCAAACTTTTAAGTGTGGGGAGGTCGTCCGACCGGTCGGCGATTTTGGGTGACAAATTTCTAATCCCAACACTTTTGCATTTCATTCTAGGATTTTATGATTTTTACTTGCATTTTCTTATTTTTGCATATGTATACACAATAAGCTTAGTCAAAATAATAAAATTTTTCAAGGATTTCTATCTATAGTGCACCTCAATTGATTTGAGTGAAAACTTTCATAGAACTTGCTTAAATTATATATATTGTGAATCATGTTTTGAGCTAAGAATACAAGCAAGTGAGATTTGAGCCTAATGGTGTGGTTACATCTTATAACCACTTATTTTCCTTCTTGTGTGCGTTATTCTCTTTCTATGATTGTAATCTTTGAATTGTTTGATTTTTTATGTCCATTATTCCTTGTATTCATGCATTTATATGATTGAGACCATCATTTTATTTAGCTCACTTACCCAAAAAATCTGACCTTTTATCTTCCATTGTTAGCAAATTTGAGCCTACGCTTAACCCACTTGTTCTTTAATTTAGCACATTACAAGCCTTAAAGCGAAAAACAATAAATGTCCTTAATTTGGATCTTTGATTAGCTTAGGCTAGTGTGTGTGAGTATCATTCAAGTGTGGGAATCTTGGGACATTGGGGGAATAAAATGGTAGTTTTGTATTGTTATTGAAAATATTGGGAATTGAGTGTATACTCATGTATTGATCAAATGTAAAACCTTATGTATTGATGCTCTTGTATATAGAAAGAAAAAAAAGAGAAAAACAAAAGAAAAAAAAAAGAAAAAAGAAAAAAATATGGAAAAGAAAAGGAAAAAAAAAAGAAAGAAATAAAAGTGGGACAAAATGCCCCAAAGCAAAGTGTAGCTCAATAAAATCGATGCATAAGTGTTGTGAAACGAAAGGGGATACATGAGTATGTGAAAAAGCAAAAAATGGGTAGTTAGGTTAGTACTTAATTGTATAGGATGTCATAGGTTAGGTGGGAAGTTTAAGTTTATCAAAGATTCAAATTTCAAGCTCACTTGACCATATATGCATCCTACCTTGACCCTAGTCCCATTACAACCAAAGAAAAGACCTCATGATACTTGTATGCATGCATGAAATATATGTCGATTGTTAGAAGAAAAATAAATCTTAGAAAGCATAATTAGGAGAGAATTGAGAGAATCAACCCTAAACACTTGAGCGAATAGAGTGCAAACACTACCGGTGAGGGTTCGATTGCTCAATTACATGTTTCCACCCATAAATGTCAATTTTCATGCAAGTTTGTAAAAATATTTAATAGCTCAATTCAATTGTGGTTTGGCATGGTTGTTAATACCTTTTGCCCTTGTGCATATATGCTTCTTGGGAATTGATTTATTTTGACCAAGCAATTGCATTCATTTAGATAGTTGCATTTATATAGGTGACACATAGTTTAGTTCCATTGAATAAAGGCCATACCTTTACTTCATTCTTGGTTTAAGCATGAGGACATGCTTGGTTTAAGTGTGGGGAGGTTGATAAACCCCATTTGTAGGGTTTATCTTGTATTGATTTTAGGAGATTTTAACACCTTTTACCCACATTTATTCAATGAATTAGCATGATTTTGTGATTGTCTCATTATTTGTGCTTATATATGAAAATATGCTTTTTAGGCCTTTAACTTGATGATTTTAATCTCTCTTTGATTCCACTAGATGCCTTGATGTGTTTGTTAGTGATTTTAGATTGAGAAGGCTAGGAATGGTTCAAAGGAGTGAAGAGGAAAGCATGTAAAATGAAGAAATCATGAAAAGTCAAAGAAGTTGAACTCGCCCATGGACGCGCGTGCGCACCTGGCGCTTATGCGCACCTTGCGAATCACCCCATGGACACGTACGCGTGCTGTACACGTACGCGTCGGTGATGGTTTATGATTTTTTAATAAAAACGTGGCCAGCAAATTTAGAAGGGTTGTGGGGCCCAATCCCAACCAACTTTGGCGCCAAAGATGCTATTTAAAGCCAAGGATTAAAGAGCAAAGGGGGATTCCAATCATTCACACTCATTAGGATTAGTTTAGAGTTAGTTTTAGAGAGAGAAGCTCTGACTTCTCTCTAGGATTAAGATTAGGATTAGGTTTAGTTCTTAGATCTAGATTTTAATTCATCTTCTTCTACTTCTATCTTCTCAATTCCTTGTAGTTACATTCATCCTCCTTCCATTCTTTTGTTGTAATCTCTTTTATGTTGTTCTTGTGTTTTGTTGTAGATCTACTTTTGTTCCTTCCATTATCTTTCAATTCAATTAGAGATAACTCATAATAATTGTGTTTCTTTTGATTGATGTTGTTAATTCCTTGCAATAATTGTTGTTCGATTCTATTCTTGTTATCAACTTGCTTTGCTTTTCTTTTGTACCTTCCAAGTGTTTGATGAAATTCTTGGTTGAATTTTAGTATAGATTTTGTTCCTATTGGCCTTGGTTGAGTAATTAGTGACTCTTGAGTTATCTAATTCCTTTGTTGATTGATAATTAGAAGTTGCTAATTGATTTGAATGCCTCTAAAGCTAGTCTTTCCTTTAGGAGTTGATTAGGACATGAGGAATCAAATTGATTCATCCACTTGACTTTCCTTCATGGTTAGAGGTTAATTAAGTGGGAGTAATGGACAATTTGTTATCACAATTGAGGAGGATAACTAGGATAGGACTTCTAGTTCTCATATCTTGCCAAGAGCTTTGTTAGTTGTTAGTTTATTTTCTTTGCCATTTATATTTCTTGTCTAAAATCTCAAAAACCCCAAAATAACTCACAACCAATAACAAGACACTTTATTGTAATTCCTAGGGAGAACGACCCGAGGTTCCAATACTTCGGTTTATAAATTTAGGGGGTTTGTACTAGTGACAAACAACTTTTTGTATGAAAAGATTATTATTGGTTTAGAAACTATACTTTACAACGAGATTTTATTTGTGAAATTCTAAACCGTCAAAAATCCAATCATCACCTATCTAGTTATGGTTTTAAACCTTTTTGTCACAAAAGAAAATGATTTTAAACAGTTGTCTATCTAGTAACGGTGCAAAACCGTTGTTTAAAAATGGTTGTCAAAACCGTTGCCTATGCCAGTCACTGTAGCAACGGTTTTTTTGGTTGTCGTTGTCTTAGGTAAAAAACCGTTGCCTTTGAGTATTGGCAACGGCCGCATATACCACAGGTCAAAAACTATTGCCAAACCGTTGCTTAAGGTTTTAGGAACAGTTTTTTTATCTATGGCAACAATTTTCGACCGTTGCGAAAATCCATATTTGTTGTAGTGTGTGGTGGTAGTGGTGACAACGACGATAACAAAAGAGAAAGATAAAGAAAAAAAAGGGAGAATGAAGAGGAGGAGAAGAAGAAGTAGCAACATCAATAGGAGGAGGAATGCGAAAAAGAAGGAGGAAGAGGAGAAGGGGAGAGGAGGAAGAGGAGGAGCGTATCGCAAAGAAGAAGGAGAAGAAGAAGAAAAGAAGCACGTGATATGAAAACTGTTATAATAACTTGGTTGGATTTAGTTAAGTATTTTGCTTGGTTGTAGAGATTTATTCCTAAATTAATAGTTTAAATGATTTGCTTAGTTGTTAATTTGAAATTTTACAAAAAGGAGGTTGTGAATTCAATACCCAATTTTTTTTATTATACATATAATTTATATATAT
>NC_029776.3:17166012-17179225 GCF_000817695.3 Arachis duranensis
ATAATATTTATTGACTATATAATATTATTAAAAAATTATATAATGGACACAATTATTCACTAATAATTTAAGAATTCAAATATACACACGAAGGTAAACTCTGTTGCTTTGATGGGTAATATTAAATTATTAATGAATAATTTTATCTATTGTATAGTTTTTTTATGTATATTTTTATATATTCTTTTCTTATAATATGATAATATTGGTTAAGGCAAAAAACTTCGGCTTTCTTACCACTCTAACTTTACTAATTAAAAATTATGAATAGAAAAAATTATTGCAATGTATCTATTGTAACTCCTACCGTAAAAGTGCTTAACAAAAAATTTATGAATAAAAATAAATGATTAATGTTTTTTATATACTTGTACCATATTTATTAAAAAAACATTTCGTACATTTTTATGTAAGAAAATTTTGCACAAATAAGTAAGTAGATATTGCTACATCAACTAAAATATTTTATTTTTAAATTTATTATTTAAAATTTATCTAAATTTATGAATATAATTAAATAATCATATAAAATATATTTTATATTATCAGTATATTAAAATTAAATTAAAAAAAATCTAAACATTTTCTAAGGTTAACCATATTTTATTGTCTGAAAGGTCAGAATTAGGTGTGGAGAGAAGACAATTTAGTTGCATGACTTTATTGCCTTATAGTTTCTACTTAATCTTTCACCTCCCAAAAAGATTATTCCGTCAAGCTTTATTCAAAGATTTAGCTTGAACCACCCCAATGAATTTGGAGTGCTTAATTGCGAAAAAGTAGCTACTAACTAATGAGTTTCACTTTAAAAAACATATAGCTTTGAATAATTTATAGATCTTTATCTGAGTCTTTCTTCCATATTCTTGCACATAAGATGTGCAAGAACATAAACAGATGGTTAAGCATAACTTTTTTTTACCTTATTTATGATCCATTGATTATTAGAGAATTTATCTTCTCAATCCCACATTAGAAGGGTCTTGTGACTCTTCTTTTCGCTAGCACTTTTTTCTGTTGTTTACGATATCTTTCAGTTTAACAGATCAAGGATTAATTTATTATGGATCTGAGCTCTATTTAAGAGTCTGTCACTGATCAATTGGTTGTTACATGTACAAGGCGGAATTCGAACCCCCGACACTTGCTTAAATGGACAAGTGAGTTGACCACTTGACCAATCCAAGTTAGTTTTTTTTTTCGCTAGCATTTATTCATTATGGTTTCGTTGAAATAAGTTTATTTTTGAAAGAGATAGAGCCTTTCGTGAAGGTAAGATTCATGAACTAACTCTCTATTTGTACAATGACTATCACCTTACCCATGCTAAGTTGTTTGAAATTACAAGAAAAAAGCTAAATACCGTCAGATTTACCGTCAGATTTAGCGTCAAGCATTAGCGAAAGATCTGATAATAAATTCGTCGAATAAAGAGGTTACCTTCGGATTTGATTTCTCGACGGTAAATTCGCCAGTAATAATTTGAGAAAAAATAAGAAAAATTGGGGGCGAGATCATCGTGAGATTTACCGTTAGATTTATCTGTCGATAATCCCCAATTAGTGCAACACTGCATTTTGGTCACTTTTAAAGCGTTACCATCGGATTTTTTCGCCAGTAAATCTGACGGTAATCTTGCCTTAATTCAAACCGCGAACCATCTCCACCCTCATTTTCAAACTACTCTCTTTCTCTCTCTCTCTCTCTCCAAACCATCTTCGGCAGCTTCTCCGCCAGCGTCAGCCACCACTAATCGCATCCAAAGAATACGTGAACTCGATTAGGTGCTCCTTACAACGTGTTGGTTGCTTTGTCACCACCATTTTTGTCCTCCCAGCATTGCTACCGCCGTTGTTACTCCCTTAATCACTGACCTGTGTCTCTCCTCCCTCCCACAATTAGGTTACCATCATCCCTCTTTCTATTACATCCTCGTTTTTACTTTATTTTAATTAAAAAACCCCTAACCCCCTTTTTGAACCCTAACCTTAAATCCTAATTTATGGTGTATGCCTATGTTCTTATTTTATTTTGATTTTGTTATATTTTATTATATTTTAGGGTTTGTTCTGATTTCATTCTTTTTTTTGTTTATTCTGATTTTGATTTTAGAATTTATTCTGGGTTCATTATTTTATTTTAATTTTAAAATTTGTGATTTTTGAAATTATTTTTTATGATTTTTGTTCTTATTTGTTCTTAATTTTGTTCTGTTCTTGATTTTTGTTTTGATTTTTAGTTTACTTTTTATTTTTGTTCGTGATAGTTTCAGTGGCTAAGAGAAGGGGGTTGAATCTTAGCCCCCTTTTTCACTTCAGAACACTTGCTGGTCTTTGAAACAACTTCTGGAGACTTTTTTATTTGTCTCGTCCCTAGCCACGAGACTTTTTCTTTTTGTCCCGTCACTTGGCACGAGATATTTTACGGTTTTATCTCCTGTGCAGGAGAAACAAAAAATGAAGTAGAAGAGAAAAAAATTACACCTAGATATATCCTGATTCAGCTGTTAAGTGCAATGCAGCCTACATCCAGTCTCCATCACAAAGATGATGGAATTTCACTATAATCATTCTTGATTACAAGCACTAATTCTCCCTAGGAACTACCCTTCCTATCTGGGACAAGTCCAGAATTCTAAACCCAATCCTGAACTTGACTTGGTCACTGCCAGGCTTTCAACTGTAAAGTGCTAACCCAACTTACAAGGGAATTCCCACAGAATCATGAAACACAACACAGATGTACAAAGGAACTCTAAGGACATCTATGACTTTTTCTTTTAATTTTGCACTCTCTGTCTTTTTCCGCTCTATGAATTTTTTCATACAAACCTCACTATTTGCCTTTTTTCCATGAGACTCAAGACATGACAAAATTAAACAGAAAAATATAAAACAGAATACATTGAAGGAGAAAAAAATCTGTTAGCTTATGTAGCTCTGAGAACTCTGTGCTTTGCACTCTCACTCCTTGCTTCAAGCCCTGGCTGTTCACCCTTATATAGAAAAGGAGAAGCCTCCATGGTTGAAACCAAAAACCAAGCCAAACTTCTTCTTCTTCATGCAAACCGGTTCAGCCAAAGAGAGAAGAGAAGCAACTGAATGTAATAATCAACATGCAATTACCTCTGGTTCTTCCTTGGTCACCAACAATCATCAATCCGAGCCTTCCATCTTGCCTTACACTCCAAGATGAACTCTTAGCCCTTGATGCTTCATGATGCATGACAACTCCTCCTACTCTACTTTTGATTCCTCCTTTACGTAGCCACCCTAGCTACCTTCTGTGATGAGTGAACTCAAAAAGCAGAGACGAGCTATCCTTGAGATCTTCCTCTGACCGAAATCTTCATCATCCATTTTTGGTATGGAGAAGCCAAGATCTCTTCACCAAATCTTACCATTCATGGTTGAAGATCTTAGCCACTACATACTTTATGTTTTCTTTTTCTTGCCATCATTGTGATGGTCTTGTAGCGTGCTTCTTCTTCTCTTTGGTAGCTAACTTTAGCTTTCATGGTTGCTGCTGTGATATGACCGAAAGTGAAAAGCAAAGAGTAGAGAGAGAAGAAAGAAAATATTCAATGGATTTGTGCAATAATTAAATGTAACAAAGAGAGAGAACAAAAGTAAACTCAAGTTTCCCACTTTCCTTTGCTGAGTAGCATGTAGAGTCATTAAAGCAATCAAAATCAATTTCTCTCTCATTTATGTTTCCAATGCTAGCAAATTAAATTTTGAAATCCATCCCAAAATAAGAAATGGGATCCGTTGGAAGCATGAGGCAAAATCATTTGCTTCCTCTCTCAATTGGTTTCGGGCCAAGCAAGCAAAATAATTTGGGCTTGTATCAATAATAAGTAAAACTGGCCCATCTAATAAAACATTTCAGCCAACATTCATATGACAAAATTGCATAAGGCTGAATTTTGATTTTATTGGGCTTAGGATCTCTTCTTTTTGTTTCGGCCCAAGAAACAAAATTTTATTTCAGCCATGGTCACACCAATTTAATACTAAGGCTGAAAATTGGCCCAACATAAAACCTGCATCGCAAAATCATCTTAATCAACATATGAAAATTAAAATCAAAATAATAATCTTGCAATTAATCACATTTATAATGTTTGATCATCACTAAATTAAACTAGAGTTTTTCAAACTCATCAATCTCCCCCTTGATGACAAACATTATTAAAAATTGAAATGGAAAGAAATTAAAGAGTAGAGTATTGAATACTCCCTTTAAAGATTAGTTTTTCTCCCCTTTTCCAATTGTCACAAGACTCCCCCTTAATGTATGATCTTTTACCAAGGGAAGCTTTATACCTGTAACTTTAGAAATCAAGCTTAGGCAACTATGTTATTCAACATATTAATTTTTGAAATGTTGAATGCTTGATTTATGATCAGAATTGGATGACAAACAAAACTCCTTTGTTATCATAAAAATGATTTTTCTGCTCAAACTACACAAGGCAATTGAGTACATATCAATCAAAAATATTTTTTTGATGTTTCAAGAAATTGCTGTTCAAGTCATTTGAAAATATTTTTCAGTCAACATATTAGAGCAAAATTATCATAGCAAGGAAAACATTTTTAATCAAGCATGATCATCTCAAAATACAGCAACTCTCAGAATTTATTTACATATCAAAGCTTAAAAGAACTGCCAAAAATAATTCCTAATCCATGATGCAGTAAACAAATCTACAAAAGTAAATCAAATGCATCAAATGTATCAGGCAGATCACCACAGCAAATAATTGAAACAAGGGTGATCATGAATCCACAAAGGATTTCATCTCTGTTTTCTCTCAGTTTCAATTTTTCGGTCATTCCTCTCCCTTTTGTCATCAAATGGGTCTTGCAAAAAAGTGAAAACAACACACAAAAGGCAGAATATTTATTTTTCACCAAAACACAATGGTCCAGTCAGCACACATGCATTTGAGCAAATGACAATCAAAGTTCAACTCGAAATTAATCCACTAACACAAAGTGCTCAAAACAGAGCCAAATCAGAGCATAAAACAGAGCAAAACAGTGCAACAAATCAATGAAACATAACAGTTTTAATTCAGCCTTTTTTCTCTTCTCCTCCCCCTTTTGTCATCAAGGAGGGACCCTGCAAAAAAATGAGGAAAAAACAATGCAGTCCATAATAATTCAAGACAAGTGAAAATAGTTCCTAGAATCAAGGGATGAGGGAAGAATAAAGATTTGATTTGACAACTTCCCAAAAGCATGATTAAGGAAAACTCAAAAATGGGTCAGAGCAAGGTCAAAGAGATTTTTGTGGGGCCCAAGATAATTAATATCAGTGCAGTCTCCCCCTGTATCGTGGCCCGTTCAACACATCCTGAAATTTGTCTCCTGCTTTCCTATGAGACAAAACCAAACAGAATAAAAAAGTTCACAAATTTTCAACAGAACGTAATTCTATCATTCCCAAACTGTTTCTTAAGGTGCAGAATCTGTCTTCACATAAGGGTTTTGTAAAAATGTCAGCAAGTTGTTCTTCAGATTTTACAAATTGAATATCAATAATACCCTTTTGCACATGTTCTCTAATAAAATGATATTTAATCTCAATGTGCTTGGTTCTTGAGTGCAAAACATGATTTTTTGAAATATTTATGGCACTCATATTGTCACAAAACAAGGGCATACTATTGATTTTTAATTTGTAATCCTCTAATTGAGTTTTTAACCATATTAATTATGAACAACAAGCAGAGGCAGAAATATATTCAGCTTTGGCTATGGATAGAGCTACTGTGTCTTGTTTCTTGCTTGAACACATGTTGAGTGAGCTTCCAAGGAAGTAACACATGCCCGATGTGCTTCTTCTATCCACCCGATCTCCCGCATAATTTGCATCACAAAATCCTACTGCACAAAAATCATCAGATTTTGGATACCATAAGTCATAATCACTAGTTCCCTTAATGTATCTAATGATGCGTTTAACGGCTGAAAGATGGAATTCTTTTGGGTGAGATTGAAATCTTGAACATACACCCATACTTTGAACAATATCCGGTCTAGAGGAGGTAAGGTACATGAGTGAACCTATCATTCCTCTATACCTTGTTTCATCCACATCTTTCCCATCATCATCCTTTTCAAGTTTAGTGTTTGGATGAATTGGTGTTCCCATTGGTTTGTAATTTTCTAGGCCAAATTTTTTATTAATTCTTTAGCATACTTCTCTTGGTGAATAAAAGTACCACTAGGAGTTTGTTTAATTTGGAGGCCAAGAAAGAAAGTTAGCTCTCCCATTAAACTCATTTCAAACTCACTAGTCATGAGTTTTCCAAACTCTTCACACAAGGATTCATTGGCCGATCCAAACACAATATCATCCACATAAACTTGAACTAGAAGAATATTATCATTAGATGCTTTAATAAATAAAGTTGTGTCGGTGGTACCCCTTTGAAAGTGATTTTCCAATAAGAAGGCTCTAAGCCTTTCATACCAAGCTCTTGGAGCTTGCCTAAGGCCATAAAGGGCCTTTGAAAGTTTGAAAACATGATTTAGAAATTCTTTATTTTCAAAACCGGTGGTTGTGCCACATACACTTCTCTATCAATATAGCCATTAAGGAAAGCACATTTAACATCCATTTGAAACATTTTGAAACCCTTATGGGTAGCATAAGCAAGAAGCAACCTAATTGCTTCCATTCTAGCTACCGGAGCAAAAGACTCATCAAAATATATACCATCTTCTTGATCGTAACCTTGGGCCACTAATCTAGCCTTGTTACGAACAACTTTTCCATCCTCACCAAGTTTATTTTTAAAGACCCACTTAGTACCCGTTACTTTCTTACCATCCGGATGAGGTACTAGTGTCCAAACCTCATTTTTGTCTAATTGAGCCAACTCCTCCTGCATAGCTTTGACCCATGATGGATCTTCAAGAGCTTATTTTACATTGTTGGGCTCCATTTGTGACAAGAGGGCAAAATTACTAGGTTTGGATTGCCTTTTGTAGAGGATATTGTTGTTACACTTTGAGAGGGATCACCAATAATGAAGTCATGAGGATAACCCCTCATGGACTTCCATTCTCTTGGCTTTCGAAGTGGTGTTGAGCTTTGATGAGCTTCTGTAGGTTGTTCTGTTTCAGTTTCTCTTGCTAGTTTAGGAGACAAAATGGAAATGTCTCCTCCATTCTGACAAGACAAAACTAGACTGACAGATTCTTCATTTTGGACAAACTTGGGATTTTCTTCACTGATTTCCTTATTGACAATATCTTCAAAATCTGTATCATCTTCAATCACAACTGGAAATTGAATTAGAATAAAAAAAAGATACATGTATGGATTCCTCTGTGATTCTATGCTCTTTGAGGTAAATTCTATAAGCTTTGCTAGTGGTGGAGTATCCAACAAACATTCCCTCATATGATTTTGGATCAAATTTACCAAGATTTTCTTTGTTATTAAGCACAAAACATTTGCATCCAAAAACATAAAAATACTTAAGATTAGGAGGGGTTCCTTTCCATAGCTCATAAAGAGTTTTCTTCAACCCTTTTCTAATTTTGGAACCTCATTTTCACACAACATAGCCCTAGTCATCTCTTGAAGGCTTCTATTCCTTCTTTCAACAACCCCATTTTGTTGAGGTATTCTAGGGCATGAAAAATTATGAGCAATTCCAAAGTCATCACAGAAAATTTCAAAATCTTGGTTTTCAAATTCCTTTCCGTGATCACTTCTCAAATGGGCAACTTTTAAATCTTTTTCATTTTGAATTCTTTTGCAAAGGGTTGAAAAAGCATGAAAAGCATCATTTTTATGAGCAAGAAAAGGTACCCAACCGAATCTAGAGTAATCATCCACCACTACTAAGCCATACTGTTTACCTCCTAAACTTTGAGTTCTTGTTGGTCCAAAAAGATCTATGTGTAACATCTCTAACGGCCTCTTGGTTGAAATTCCATCTTTTGTTTTAAAAGAGGATTTTACTTGTTTGCCTAATTGACAAGCATCACAAGTAAGATCCTTATCAAATTTAATATTTAAAATTCCTCTTACCAAGTTTTTCTTAACTAGCTTAGAAATTTGGTACATGCTAGCATGACCCAATTTCTTATGCCATAGCCATTTTTTAGATTCAAGAGAAGAAAAACATGTTACTTTTTGATCCTTCAAGTCCTTAAGAGTTAATCCATACACGTTATTACACCTTTTAGCCTCAAACAAAATATCTCCAGATTTTTCACATACAACCAAACACACAAACTTTCTAAAAATAACTTCAAAGCCAAGATCACACAATTGGCTAACACTAAGTAAATTATGTTTCAAACCATCAACAAGAAGAACATCATTTATACAAGAAGAAAAACTTTTACCAACTCTTCCAATGGCCACTATTTTTCTTTTACTATCATCACCAAAAGTGACAAATCCTCCATCATACTCATCAAGCTTTATGAAGAAGGTTGTCTTTCCGGTCATATGCCTAGAGCATCCGCTGTCCATGTACCACATGTTGTCCTTTTTCTTGGATGCTAGGCATACCTACAAAACAAGCTTAAGTGACCTTAGGTATCCAAATCTTCTTGGATCCTTTCACGTTAAACCATCTCCTATGTTCCAAACCATTGTAGCAAATACAACTTTGTAAACTTTATCACCAATCAATCTTTCACCAAAAAAGCATTGAATGGGAAAGTGTATATTCCTATTGCATAGTCTACAAAATCTTGGAGTTGCTGTTTTGTTAAAGCTTGCTAGGTTTTGAAACCTTGTATCATTAGAAGATGAAGCAATATTTTCAAGACAAGGTTTTTCAACAGATTTAAAAGTCTTTTGAAACCCCAAGCCAACTTTATCAAAAAGTGGTTTTTGACTAGCCAAGATTTGATTTAAATTTTCAGAACTTTGAGTGAACTTGGCTAAGTCATTTTCAAGGTTTTTGACCTTTTTCTGCAACTCTTCATTCTCTTTAAAACAGTTTACATATGCAACAATAGAATGGTCACTTTCACAGCTTCTAAGTTGGGCTTTTAACTGCTTATTTTCTTCAACAAGTTCACAAGCAGTTTTGGCCTCCCTTAGTTTTTCTTTGAGAAAACCATTTTTAGCTTTAAGGATGGTGATTTGTTGTTCAAGATCTTGGTTATCAAGCCAAAAACATCTTATTTTTTCAGAAAGGTGGTCTATCATAAGATGAAGATCTTCAGTGTTTGGATTATGAAAGACTACCTGTTCAATGTTATCTGCCATGAGACATGGTTGTGACTTGGTCTCGGACTCTTCTTCACTGTCTGAGTCATTTTCCAAGTCCTCCCATGATGCCATCAGTCCCTTTTTCTTTTCTCTTTTCGGCTTCTCTTCTTTCTTCAACTTAGGGTAATCTGACTTGAAATTCCCAGTTTCTTTACAGTTGTAGCATGTAACCTTGCTGAGATCCTTTCTTTGTTTCCTAGAGCTGCTTCTTTTGCCTCTCTCCTTGGACTTCATCATTTTCCTAAATTTTTTGGCAAACAACACAAACTCATTTTCAGAAGAGTTATCACTGGATTCATCATCTAGGGGGTTAGTCACAGATGTAAAAGCAACTCCTTTCTTTTTTGAATCTTTTTTTAAATAAGTATTTTCAAAAGTAAGTAAGTTTCCTCTCAAATCATCATATGTCATGGAATCTAAACTACTGCTCTCAAAAATGATTAATGCTTTTGTTTTTCACTCTTTAGTGAGACATCTCAACACTCTTCTCACAAGCACAGAATCAGGATACTTGATTCCCATAGCATCCAAGCCAACAATGATGATGTTGAAACGTTCGAACAGTTCATCAATAGACTCTCCTTCCTTCATTGCAAACATTTCATACTCTCTGTTCAACATATCTATCCGGGTCTTCTTCACTATTGTGGTTCCTTCATGGGTGATTTGAAGTTTGTCTCAGATTTCCTTTGCTGTTGTGCATCGTGATACCCGTCGGTATTCCTCAAAGCTGACAGCACAATTGAGCAAGTTGATAGCCTTGGCATTGAGCTCCATCTTCTTTCTGTCATCTTCAGTCCAGCTTGCTTCGGGTTTGAGAGAGACTACTCCTTTAGCACTTGTGGTAGTTGGGAATTGAGGACCTTCCAAGATAATCTTCTATAGTTTGTAATCTACTGCTTGCACAAAGATCTTCATTCTCTCCTTCCAATAGGTATAATTTTTTGCATTGAAAAGAGGAGGTCTGTTGCTTGACTGTCCTTCTGTAAGGTTGTAGGACACCAGAGTTGAGTCACTGCTTTCTGCCATATGGATATTTTCTCTAAGCTGCAAAGCTTGATCTCTTTGAGACCAAGCTCTGATACCAATTGATAGTTTTAGTGGCTAAGAGAAGGGGGGTTGAATCTTAACCCCTTTTTCACTTCAGAACACTTGCTGGTCTTTGAAACAACTTCTGGAGACTTTTTTATTTTTGTCTCATCCCTAGCCACGAGACTTTTTTTTTTGTCTCGTCACTTGGCACAAGATATTTTACGGTTTTATCTCCTGTGCAGCAGAAATAGAAAATGAAGTAGAAGAGAAAGAAAATTACACCCAGATATATCCTGGTTCAGCTGCTAAGTGCAGTGCAACCTACATCCAGTCTCCATCACAAAGATGATGGAATTTCATTATAATCATTCTTGATTACAAGCACTAATTCTCCCTAGGAACTACCCTTCCTATTTGGGACAAGTCCAGAATTCTAAACCCAATCCTGAACTTGACTTGGTCACTGCCAGGCTTTCAACTGTAAAGTGCTAACCCAACTTATAAGAGGATTCCCATAGAATCATGAAACACAACACAGATGTACAAAGGAACTCTAAGGACATCTATAGCTTTTTCTTTTAATTTTGCACTCTATGCCTTTTTCCACTCTATGGCTTTTTTCATACAAACTTCATTGTTTGTCTTTTTTCCATGAGACTCAAGACATGACAAAATTAAACACAAAAATACAAAACAGAATACATTGAAGGAGAAGAAAATCTGTTAGCTTAGGTAGCTTTGAGAACTCTGTGCCTTGCACTCTCACTCCTTGCTTCAAGCCCTGGCTGTTCACCCTTATATAGAAAAGGGGAAGCCTCCATGGTTGAAACCAAAAACCAAGCCAAACTTCTTCTTCTTCATGTAAACCGGTTCGGCCAGAGAGAAAAGAGAAGCAACCGAATGTAATAACCAACATGCAATTATCTCTGGTTCTTCCTTGGTCACCAACAATCATCAATCCGACCCTTCCATCTTGCCTTGCACTCCAAGATGAACTCCTAGCCCTTGATGCTTCATGATGCATGACAACTCCTGCTCTACTTTTGATTCCTCCTTTACGTAGCTACCCTAGCTACCTTCTATGATGAGTGAACTCAAAAAGCAGAGACGAGCCATCCCTGAGATCTTCCTCTGACCGAAATCTTCATCATCCATTTTTGGTATGGAGAAGCTAAGATCTCTTCACCAAATCTTACCATTCATGGTTGAAGATCTTAGCCACTATATACTTTATGTTTTCTTTTTCTTGCCATCATTGTGATGGTCTTGTAGCATGCTTCTTCTTCTCTTTGGTGGCTAGCGTTAGCTTCCATGGTTGCTACTATGATATGACCGAAAGTGAGAAGCAAAGAGTAGAGAGAGAAGAAATAAAATATTCAATGGATTTGTGCAATAATTAAATGTAACAAAGAGAGAGGACAAAAGTAAACTCAAGTTTCCCACTTCCCTTTGCCGAGTAACGTGTAGAGTCATTAAAGCAATCAAATCAATTTCTCTCTCTCATTTATGTTTCCAATGCTAGCAAATTAAATTTTGAAATCCATCCCAAAATAAGAAATGGGATCCGTTGGAAGCATGAGGCAAAATCATTTGCTTCCTCTCTTAATTGATTTTGGACCAAGCAAGCAAAATAATTTGGGCTTGTATCAATAATAAGTAAAATTGGCCCATCTAATAAAACATTTTAGCCAACATTCATATGACAAAATTACATAAGGCTGAATTTTAATTTTATTGGGATTAGGATCTCTTCTTTTCATTTCGGCCCAAGAAACAAAATTTTATTTCAGCCATGGTCACACCAATTTAATACTAAGGCTGAAAATTAGCCCAACATAAAACCTGCATTGCAAATCATCTTAATCAACATATGAAAGTTAAAATCAAAATAATAATCTTGCAATTAATCACATTTATAATGTTTGATCATCACTAAATTAAACTAGAGTTTTCCAAACTCATCAGTTCGGAATGTTGCTGTGACTTATGAGGGTTGCCTTCTGCAGATGTTGTCGAACTGGACTGTGGTGGCTGGACAATGTGACTGGGTGAGACTGTGCGACTCTGTGAGACCTCTTCTTTGCCTCCAATTCAAGTAAGGCCTCTTCTTTCTTCTTCTGATGGTGACTTCACCCCCCTTTCTTTTATTTTTTCTATTAAGTACTTTAATATTGTTCAATGAATCTATTGTACACTTGTGCTATGTTGCTTTCTTCTTTATTTTGTTCTTTGATTTATGAATGTAAGAATGATGATTTTGCTTAATGCTAGATTATTAAAATTTAAAGAGTTAAATCTCAAAATAGTCTCTAAACTTACACTCGAGTCTCAAGGTAATCCTTGAAATTAATAATTACTCAAATTCGTCCCCAAATTGCCTTCCGAAACTCATAGTACTCCCTAAAATAATTGTCGTCCATCCTTGCCATTGAAAGCACTGAAATGACATCGTTTTGTACTTAAAAACAAAAACATTTTGAGTCCCCCTCTCCAATCCTACTCTCTCACACTCAACACTCAACATTACTCTCTCACACATGAAGAAGAAAGACCCGATTACAAGTGCTGGGTACTTGTCGAAGAACCCAATCTTCTCTTCCCTGTAACAATAGAAAACACACCAATGAGGACACTAAGTTGGCCGAGTTAATCGACTCAGAATGGAGGAAATAGACCTCACCCAGCGGAATCACTCCCCTCGCTCGGTGAGGAGGCGGCAGCCAGACACGGCCGAAAAAGCACGGCAGACCCCTCTTTCTTTAGCATCAGTGACAACAGCTCCGGGCACAGCTGTCTCCCCCATATGAGGTTTCCACGGTCAGCCACGCATGGAGCCGATCGCCTCACAGCTGGCACAAAGGATACATTGGCGGTGGATTCACGGCGCGGTAGCCTGCGGAGGTGGGAAAGGGAGGTGGCAGCA
>NC_029776.3:17179330-17187976 GCF_000817695.3 Arachis duranensis
ATGTATGATGATGTTTGCCAGCTTCATGTGGTACTTGGTACTTTCCCATTGTTGTTGCTACTATGAAGTTAAAGAAGAAGAAGAAGAGAAATTAGTGAAGGTAATTGGGGATTATATTTTTTTATAAATACAAATCAACATCGTGTTGGGAGAGGGGACTCAAAAGGATTTTTTTCAGTACAAAACAATGTTGTTTTAGTGTTTCAAATGACAAGGATGGACGGAAATTATTTTAAGGACTACTATAAATTTTCGAATCGGGGACGAATTTGAGTAATTATTAATTTCATGGATCATTTTGAAGCTTGAGTGCAAGTTCAAAGATTATTTTGAGATTTAATTTAAATTTAAAATGATTATTAAATCTTCTTTGCCAAATTGAACTGAATTAATTTAGTTGAATTTTACTATTATATTTCCTGTTTTAGACTAATTAAATTTGTCTCTGCTATATGAAAAGCATGAAAGAGATGTGAACTTTTATTCTTTTATACAATAACTTAGGGACATAAGAAATAAAGTCTTATATGAATGTGATTAGCTAATTAGGTGCCTTATGATCAATAGAGATGTCTTATGCAATTGAAATTGTTAGTGGTTTGATGATGGTACTTGATTATTTATTTTGATTGTTTTGATTTTAATATGTTTGTTATTGATGTTATTGAGTATTCTTTTAATTATTTTGCCAAAATTAAGCTTAAATCCACTGCTAAATAAAAATATATATTGAGAACTGTTATACATTTTGGTGACTCTCATCAAACGAGAACAGTGGCCAAAAAGCTTATATTTGTTTAATTAGATAATCCACAATAACCAAACTTTTATATATATATTTTCAATTTTCTTAACTGCAATATTAAAATTTTGGTATTACATTGAATTTAATTGTTTAATTTTTATTGTTATACTTTCTTTTTAATAAAAATGGTATCAAATGAACATTTTTCAAGGACCTCCTCTTCCTACTCCAGATAATGAAGATAATAATGTGAAAATTTGTGAAATTCGAAAAGATTTTTCGATAGATGAAAAATATGATAATTATTAAATGACTTGTTCAGACTTCAGTTAATTAGATATTCATTGCAATAGTTTAATTGTTATATTTGCTGCTTGAATTTATTTTAATGTCATATAAACTTGTGAGTTGTGAATTTGTGTTTTGATTTGTGAGTTGAACAGTGAATTTGTATTATGAGTTGTGACTTTTGATTTGTTATAATTTATATTAGTCATGGGTAATTTGGTTTATCTGAGATTTATTTCATTATTTATGAAATTAATTTTTTGTTATCAGATTTCTTATCTTTTTTATTTTTTAATATATGAGGATTAATAATTTTTAAAAAGATTTAAAATTTAAGTTTATCGACAGATTTACCTAGGGGTGTTTATGGATCAGATCCAATCCACATATCCGCGGTGTTTATCTGAATCCGATCCGAAAATTGTTGATATGAATCCGATCCACAAGGTTATCAGATCGGATCCGGTCTGCACACTAATAGGATCGGATTGTGTATTTTGTGTAGGTATCCGCATATCTGCGTATCCGTAAAAATAAAGAAATAAATAAGTAAATATTCTTTTTATATATGTTTTATTTCAATTAATAATTATCTTATATATTGTATTATTTTAAGAGTAAACATATTTAAAAGAATAGAAAAAATAAATTTTATTGATAACTTTTTAATAAAAATAAGCTTTTAAAAATATTTTTGTATTTTGTGGATATAGCCGATATCCGATCCAATCTGCAAATGTGCGGATCGGATTCAAGTTTAAAAACTGCGGATATTAGATCCGATCCGATGATTTTAGTGCAGATCGGATCGAAATTTTGGTCATTTCCAATCCGATCCGCGTTCACCCCTAGATTTATCTGCCGGTAATTATTAATTTATGAGCAATGCTAGGGGGCCAGCAATTTTTGTGATTGTTAGCCATCAACTAGCCATCAATGATGATTTGATGGTGTGAGATTTCATCCAATGGCTCACCTTCTTCTGCTGGTTACATGCTGGCCAAAATTCAATAAAACTGCTGGCCCCTTAGACTTTTCCTTTGCTTTTTGTCTCTCTTTACATTATATTATATGACAACTAGGGTATACATTACCCGGACCGGTCTGAAAACTCGGTCCAGACCCAAATACTTTGAGATTAATTTGGTGTGATTTTACCGAGTTTACGGTTGGATAAGGATATCAAAAATAGATTCGATCATTATTTAGAGAGTTGGGTCTGGGTCAAGGCGAACCCGACTTCATCCGGTCCATGTGCACCCTAGGGGACAAAAAAAGTTATATATATTTTAAATTAATTTTACTAGTGTTTTTATTTTTACTACTAGAAATTTGCCAAACACGTTAAAAAATTAAAAAAGATCTTTTTTTATTGAAAAAATATATTTTTTTAACAAAATAATGGCACCCAAACATGCACTAAAGACGAAAAGATGACATGTGGAGGAATTCTCATAAATCATAAAAAGTTTTTAGCGGCCTATAATACTAACTTCAGCACCTGTATAGTGATGTTTACTGAATTTTAGAATATCTGTTTGAATTAGATTTGACATTGAATATAAATTTATGGAGATGAAAATAGACTCAAAAGGAAATGTGGCTATATATCTTTAAGATTCAAGAGTTAGAGTCTCCACCATGAGTTTAGAAAAATAAATTGTTGTGTAGATAGACTGGTTTTACATAGGCATGATTTACAATATGATTGTCATATAATGAAAATTCAGGTGCAGTTAATTTCATGTGAAGTTGATAATTGAAAATTGTTAAATAATTTAATAAATTTGACTAAATTCTCATATAACGATTCTCATCTATCAATTTTACATAAAATTAACTTCACCCGTATTTTCACCTTGTCATATATGTTCTTTTATCTTTTTTGTATTTCTCTTAGTTTCTTTACAGATTTTGATAGAATCATATTTTCTAAAATAATATCTGTATAATTTTTTTTTTTTGAGTGCTTCTTCCCCGTTGTTTATAAGAAAACAAAAATTCAATGTCTTAACGGCACTGTTTAGCAAAAATCCAATAGCGTTAACGATTAAAATTGTGATCTAAAAACTAAAAAAGTTGACATCAAATATAATATCAATTTTGTTTGAATTTAGCAGGTGTTGGTTGACGATTAGACTACTAGTCCAATCCCATGGGAACGGGAATAGATACCAATACAGAAAGGAAAGCGTGGTTAATTAGGGTCCTCAACTTTAGGGGTGGCAAGAATCAAACAAACCCAACCCAACAAGTAAACCGAAAGCAATGATAATAATTACAATTATAATACTTGAATGCGACAGATCGACGGCAATTAAATTACGAAGAAGCAAAGCATGGCCGGCGAGAGTGAAAGAATGCGAGGGCCCCATTAACTCAATGAGCCAGCGACCTTTGAATTTTGGAGCACTATGAAGAAGATCCACACTCTGATGATCATGGTGACTTCAACCATCAACCTCAACGTGAAGCTCCAATTTGCAACTCACCTGTTATTGCGGTTACTCCTCCACATGCCTCGCTTCACCTGCAAATGCTTCTCCTTCGTTTGGAACCGAACCACCACTCGCAACACCAATAATACCCTCGGTCTCCCTCAAACCTTTTCTCTCTCTGCTCCTCTTCCTCAATGGCCACAAGGTAACTAGATTAATATTTATGATGTGCAATTACGGTTATGTAAATCTTAGTTAATTCTGTTAGCAAATCAAACCTTGTTATACTGATTAGATATCTAGAGCTTAGATCTTAAATCTTAGTGAGGAGTGCATTTTGTAACTGTATTTGTTATTGCAGGACAAGGTTTTGCTTCGGGAATTGTTAGCCTTGGTGAAATTGAAGTGTGTGAGATCACAGGGTTTGAGTTTGTTTGGAGCAGCAGTGATAGAATAGACATTAGAAAATCTGTTGCATTCTATAAGCCTGTAGGAATACCGGATGGATTCCGCGTTCTCGGTCACTATTGTCAGCCCTGCTACAAGCCCTTGAGGGGTTTTGTACTTGTGGCTAGGGAAGCAGAAGCTTCCAAATCCGAAAATACTGAAATTCGCGACAGCGATGAATTGCCGGCTCTGAGGAATCCCCTTGATTATACATTGGTATGGTGTTCTAATGCAGGAGACAAGGAAGTGTCGAATGGTTCTGGTTACTTTTGGATACCCCTGCCTCCTAAAGGATACAAAGCTCTTGGCTACTTGGTTACTAACAAGCCTGAAAAGCCTCATTTGGATGAAATTAGTTGTGTTCGTGCCGATCTCACTGATATATGTGAACCTTACCGTGCAATGTTTGATGCTAGTTCTGTGATTCCGGAGATTCCATTTCAGGTATGGAGTTTGAGACCGAGTGATCGTGGCATGTGGGGGAAAGGAGTTTCAGTAGGGACATTTTTCTGCAGTAGTTATTGGATCAAAGGAGAAGAGTTACCAATTGCATGCTTGAAGAATTTGAACTCAATGCTACCAGCAATGCCACAACTCCAACAAATACATGCACTCATAGAGCACTATGGTCCTACTGTTTTCTTTCATCCTGAGGAAGTTTACTTGCCGTCTTCTGTTGAATGGTTCTTCAGCAACGGAGCGCTCTTGTACAGAAAAGGCGCAACAATGGGTGAGGCCATTGATGCAACTGGCTCAAGTTTGCCGGTTGGAGGGACAAACGATGGGGAGTTTTGGATAGATATGCCGAATGATGATCGAAGGGAGTTTGTGAAACGCGGCGACTTGAAAAGTGCAAAATTGTATGCTCATGTGAAGCCAGCTCTAGGTGGAACTTTCACAGACATTGCCATGTGGGTTTTTTGCCCCTTCAATGGACCATCCACTCTGAAATTAGGAATTATGAGTATGCCTTTTAGCAAGGTTGGAGAGCATGTGGGAGATTGGGAGCATTTCACACTTCGGATATCTAATTTCACTGGAGAACTTTGGAGTATCTATTTCTCACAGCATAGTGGTGGTAAATGGGTGGATGCCCAAGATTTGGAGTATGTTGATGGCAACAAAGCTATTGTTTACTCGTCAAGAAATGGACATGCAAGTTTCCCACATGCTGGAACCTATATCCAAGGGTCTTCAAAGCTTGGAATTGGGATCAGGAATGATGCTACTAGAAGCAATTTGTATGTGGATTCTAGTTCTCAGTACGAGGTTGTTGCAGCTGAGTACCTAGGAGATGCTGTCACTGAGCCTCAGTGGTTGCAGTTTATGAGAGAGTGGGGTCCCAAAATTGTTTATGATTCAAAAACTGAGCTGGATAAGATCATCAATGCTCTGCCACTCGGGCTTCGAAGTTCATTCGAGAACTTAGTTAAAAAGCTACCAGTGGAGTTGTATGGTGAGGAAGGTCCTACAGGGCCAAAAGAGAAAAATAACTGGATAGGAGATGAAAGATGGTGAACTGATTCATATTCTTGTGTTCATATCACACCGATTGCTTTAATCGGCAAAGTCTGGGATAGTTTTGTAATTGTATTGTATTTGTATTATTTTTGTATAGTTGGGTGCACATACAAAGATTTATTTTTCTCCCTTTTCAAATACAGAGAGATTTATGTAATTCAATGGTTTAGAGCGGTGCTTCATTATTTAATATTTATGTAATGCTAATATTGATATGGTCATTATATCACTCTTGTTCTTGGTCTCTTAGGAACTGAATATAAATAATGATATATCAACCAGTATAAACTACGTGTATTATTATCACTACACGAAGTAGACGAGGGATATTAACAAGAATGAAAGAAATGAAATATTAAATATTAAATGTAGGACCTTTACTTTCTTCAAATACTAAACACATCTCGGTCCTCAGAAAATGACATAAAAGTAGCCATTTTGTTTAATCATTTATATTAAGGAAAATAATATTCAATTCAGATTTTTCACATAATTATTGTCGGAGGAGTAAGACACGCATACATATTTTGGAAATACCAATACATGATAACTTTTTCGCCTTAGAAATTCCGATCGACGAGAAATATATATTGATATATTATTATAAGAAAATCAAGATAGGGAAAGTACCCTAAATAATTAATAAGACAGGCTCGTAATGTTTTGCTCAAAATCAATATGCCATTAGAATTTTCTCGAGTGTAAAATTAGTTTACATCACCAAGCTTAAGCTTCTATACATTGTAACAGAGTCATATATCTAAGTACCCTGAAACTAAACTATATACTTCATCAGCATCAGATTGATGAAACCTGATGCAACTCCTAAAAAGAAAAGAGAGTTGATTACAATTCTGTAGCCCTTAATGAAAATGGCCAAACTCTACCATTCATCAATGACAGGCCAAAATAGCTGCAGCACATAGAACATCTGTATATAGAACTCTTATAAATGTAATGAAATGAATGATAAAAATGGAAAGTAAATCATGAGTATATAAGTAAGAAAAGAAATTCAAACCTGGAGTCACAATTAGAAGGAGGTTCCTACAGAGGAGAATCCGGCAGCTTTTCTCTCCTTTAGAGTTGTAGCCAACCAGTCCAAGCCCTCATAAAGGCCATCTCCCTTAAGCGCGCAAGTGCCTTGTATGTGCCATTTTCTATTCTTCAGATCAAATAGACCAAGTCCTTCACATACTTCCATTGGTGTCATAGCTCCTCTCTAAAGGAAAAAGGGAAATATTTAACACTTATAATCAGACTTAAGCATAAGGCAAAGCTAAACGTAGTTTGTTCAAGAGGAAAACTCTGCTATTGTTATGGTATTACTAATTGTATATAGTAGTTAAAACAATTCTATAAGTTCACTTCATCCATCTGCTTGGTAAATATCCTGAATATCTCTAGTAATCAATCTATCTTGACATTGGAGACATAAATACAAGCCAAAATATGGTATGTGTGCATAGTATTATATTCCTTTATAATTATCTGCCCATTTGTTCATACATAAGGAGAGAGAAGGGCCACCTAAATGACTCTAAATTATCGTCCACATTGAGATGTAGAAGCTGTTTAACATTATTCGAGATGAAACTACAAGAGCAGCCTATATAATATATATCAGTGGCAGAGAGTTCATCTAGACCTTTCACATAAGGACCTCATGGTTTTACCTCTGGTTGATTTTACAACTGTGGGAAAGATCAAGAGGTGGTGTTTCAGGGCTGCTAGTCACATGCATATGAGCAAATTTATATCTCCTAACATGGTCCCTCAGCAAAATCCTTTTCGACTGAAGCATGCATGAAGTGGGGTAGGTCAGCAGTTTTTACACAGGTGAAATTTAAGAACAGATATTCCTAAATAAGCTTATAACCTCTTGTTCAGGGAGGATTAAAAAGACATAACCTGAATCTAAAGTCAATCAGCTGAAATATCATAGACTAAAGAGAAAAAGTAACAAAGACATACCAGGTCCTGTTTATTAGCAAAGACCAAGATGACACTATTGAGCATAAAAGGGTCATTTATGATTGCCTGCAATTAACCCATTTAACCACTTAAATTTGTTTAAAATAACATGGTTATACACACACTCACTTTGTCACTCGCACATAATGATATTGAACCTATATTTGTTTTCACCTGAAATTCCTGCTTGGCTTGGCCAATTCTCTCGCGGTCCAGACTATCAACAACATAAATCTGCAAAAATGGCACACATCATGACACCAGCATATAAATAACAATCACAAGCCCATGGAAAGCATAGCAGAGCAAAAGAAAAACTTGTCTTGAGTTGAATTCATACCAGACCGTCAGTGTTATTGAAATAGTGCTTCCAGAGTGGCCTTAACTTCTCTTGGCCACCCACATCCCAAACAGTGAATATCACATTCTTATACTGAACTTTCTCCACATTGAATCCTAAAAAGAATATGTAAAGTCATACATACATGCATACATACATAGATTGATAGTTTAATACAAACATGAAGCAACAATTAAAGGTAGCAAAATCAAAATATTTAGGGTATAAAGAGGAATTAAAGTTAATTGAGGTTAGGAAACACATGAAAGGACGGACCAATAGTAGGAACAGTAGAAAGAACCTCTCCAATGTGAAGCTTGTAGAGTATGGTGGTTTTGCCAGCTGCGTCAAGACCAAGCATCACAACCTGAAAATCAATCCATCAAAAATAAATTAATATTATAGATGGGTAGATTAGATTATCATGCAAACAACAACACAATCAGAAATAGAAAGAGAGAGGAACCGCACCCACCCGCATCTCGGAGTTGCCGAAGAAGGCGTCGAAGAGCTTCCGAAAAGCTTGACCCATGCTTATGCCTTGTTTGGAATTTTTACGATTTGTTAGAGAATGATCAATGAACTAAGAAACTCTCACTTGTGCTTTCTTCCTTTCTTTACTAAGAATTTTCTTCCCATCTTCCAACAACATAAAATTCAAACGAAACTATGGAATATTTCTATGCTTATCTTTAATTAAAATCTAATATTAATAAATAATTTAATTATTAGGACACTTATTATTCTAACTGTTTTTAAAAGACTAGATATCATTATTGACCGCTGCTAGCTCTCAGCTATTTCGTGCAACACTCAAGAATAAGGTAATTGTTATGGTATCTAAAAAATTATGCTTAATTTATTAAAAAAAGTTAAAATTAATATTTAATTTA
>NC_029776.3:17188172-17196902 GCF_000817695.3 Arachis duranensis
AAAATATAAAATAAAATAAATAATAATTTAAAAATGAAATAAAAATACCTTTAAATTGTTTTAAATTATTTATTTATTTTTTCTCAATTGTTTTTATAAATAATTATCTATTAATTTAGAATCAGGAATAATAGTTACACAAATCTCTCTGTTTTTAGGGACTCAAGTAAGCTTTTCTATTGGTCTTTAATTTGTTATCTTTGCTGATTATAAGATTATTATTGAATTGAACAGAAGCACTCTGGCTCATCTTATTATCAGCTTATATTTCAATTTAAAACTGAAGGATACAACTTATTAGTTGCCATATCAAATCTTTCGATACATATATATATACACTAACTAAGAATTTAAGCTTTCTCACTTAGATTCAACGAGTAAAACAAAAATGCCTAACAAAAGCAGTTGTCCACATTTTCTATTAGCATCATCCATAACCCGAAGTAGATAGCCTGTCAATATCTCATATTTTTCTAATTTGGAGCTTGGCTATGCTTGTACATTCTAATTTCTAAGGGGGCCATGCACCCTCAATTTAAAATTTTTTATGTATATAATCCTTTAACTTTTATATTGATCCCCTTATTTTTATTTTTTTTCTTTTTCTAAAGTGATATTTTTTTTATATTTTCCCCTCCAAAAAACTAATTTATCTATTTTTTTTCTAAGGGGGCCCTGGCTGTTTGCCGATGGTACATCTCAAATCTGCTATATTAATTACGTTCTAATTAAAAAAAAAAAAACTTAACTCATTCCAAAAAAAAATAATAAATGTAGAAATATTCAACTGAATATATATCACGCTACAATTGAATAGCCATTATACACTGTTTAATAGCATAATGTATAAAGAAATTAAAGATCAAGACACAAATGTTTCTCGGCCATAAAACTATTAGCCATACATTATTTAGCAGGAACACATCAGATACATATATAAAATAAAATAAAATAAAATAAATAATAAGCTCATTAATTTACTCGACCTTTTTATATAGCCACACTATGCAAAACTACAGTTTCAATAGTGAGGCCAGGTCCAAAGCCAAACAAGACACCCCATTCAAGACCTTCACCGGTGGTTTGAAGGCCTTGTTGAAGTGATTTGTTTCTCATGTGATCCAAGATGAAGAGGACACAAGCACTGGACATGTTTCCATAGTCGCTAAGAACATCACGTGTGGCTCTCAACTTGTGAGGTTTCAACTTGAGCTTGTCTTCAACCTGGTCCAAGATTGCAGGGCCACCAGGGTGAGCAATCCAGAAGATGGAGTTGTAATCAGAGATTCCCAGGGGATCAAAAGCTTCAGTGAGTGCTTTGTTAATGTTCTTGGAAACAATGCCAGGAACATCCTTGAGAAGATGGAATGTGAGTCCAACTTCACGAAGGTGGCCATCAATGGCGCCTTCGCTGTCGGGAGCGAGAGTCTGAGCAGTCCAAACAAGCTCGAAGACAGGCTTCTCGATCTGAGGCAGAGGATCGGAACCAACAATGAGTGCAGCAGCGCCATCACCGAACAATGCTTGCCCAACAAGACTATCCAAATGTGTTTCGCTTGGACCGCGGAAAGTCACGGCGGTTATCTCAGAACAAACCACCAGCACACGAGCACCCTTGTTGTTCTCCGCCAAGTCCTTCGCCAAACGGAGCACCGTGCCGCCAGCGAAGCAGCCTTGCTGGTACATCATGTACCTCTTCACGGACGGACGGAGGCCTAAGAGTTTCGTCAGTTGGTAATCGGCGCCGGGCATGTCAACGCCGCTTGTGGTGCAGAAGATCAAGTGTGTTATCTTTGACTTTGGTTGACCCCACTCCTTTATGGCTTTCGTTGCCGCCTCTTTTCCCAGCCTTGGAACCTCCACAACCACCATGTCTTGCCTTGCATCCAGCGATGGTGCCATGTATTTGCACATGTTTGGGTTTTCTTTCAAGATCTCTTCCGTTAAGTACATATATCTCTTCTTGATCATTGATTTGTCGCCTGAAAGAAATAATTGACATCGATTACTATCACCAATTCATCAAATCAAATATGTTAGGAGTCACCTTATATCATTGGTGCTTTAACGTGATAAACCTTTATTTTAGTTATAGACCTAATTCGAGTAATTGGAGTTTAATTAAAAAAAGTGAGTGATACGATGATGAAAATAAGATTATTAGAATACATACACATGCGTTGAAACTTCTCTTTAAGTTCGGTCATGTGTTGGCTGTTAGTGATTCTGAAGTAATAATCTGGATAAGTGCTTTGATCAACACAGTTTTGTGGTGTTGCTGTGCCAATAGCCATTATAGTTGCAGGGCCTTCAGCCCTTTGAGCCTTGCGAATCTCAGATACATTCACCATTTTCTTAGCTTCTTTGGGGTGTATGGCAAAGCAAGCTAAGCTAGCAAGATAGCACTGCGAAATATATTATTAGGATTAATGAAGGAAATGCAGTAGCTAATAATTAAAGGGTGTGTTGTGTTGCTCACTTGTTAGTGGAAGATGGGGTTTTATATGCACCATTGTAACGAAAGATTTATGGATAGGTGGGTAGCTGAGTTTCACGTGCTACCTTACCATTATTTCCATGTCATAATGTAATATTTCCAAGAACAATTATAGAATGCCTTTTTTTTCGTGTTTAAATTGATGAGAAAGGGAGGACTTAATTGTTTCCGTATGAACTTCTCAAAATCATGGATTCAAAATGTGGAATAGTCATCCATTTAGGCAATTGTCAAATTGAATTGACACCAAAATAATGATCAAATTGAATGGTCTATATATTACCTCTTTTAAGTGTGATTTTTTGTTGAGCCATATATGTTAACATAGAAATATATGTGCATCGAATGGTTTTTTTAAGAATAACATTAAAATCAAATTTAAAATCGCTAATTAAGGAGGAAAATATTGTTATTTCAAACAATAATCATGTCATGTGTGTTGTTGAATAACACAGTCTGTTTTATAATAACAAAATAAAATAATGTATATACATAATAAATAATATAAAAATAATAAGTATTATAAGTAGTCATACATTACGAAAAAAATGTTAAGTACCGTTAAATTTATTATCGAAAAAATAAATAAAATTCAATGATAAATTAATTACTATAAAAAAATAATTAGACGGTATAAATTTTACTGGTAAATATTTACTGTTAGCTCGAAAAATCAATTGATTACCGGCAAATTTTTCTACCGCTATTATTGGCGCACTAATACCGTCGAATTATTCCTATGATTACTTTAACGGTAATATCAATTTTTTTAAATTTGAAATAAATGATCAATTTTAATTTTAATTTTAAATTTTTTTTACACAATTAGTGATTAATTTATAAATAATAAAAAATTTTTATTTAAAATAAATAATACAATGTGCAAATAAATTGAAAGTCAAGTACATCAAATAAATATAATGAAATAATAAAACAAAAAACTAATAACTATAGATCCAGATAATCGTCGTCTTTGTCGTCAGTCCCGTGGCCCTGAGTTGACGGCGCAGAAGGCGGTGATATCTATATGCCACCAACAAGATCGCTGCTGCCACCAACAGCGATGCTGCTACTAGCAAGGTCGATGCCAATGGCGCGCATCTAGGTCAGATACACCTCCATCTGAGCCTCCATACGATGCATCCGCTCCAGCGACTCCCTCCACTCCAGCCTAAGCTCATCCGTAGATGTCATGCGGGTGAGGTTCTTCTTATACATCTCCCGATAATCATTAAGCTCCTGAGCTTGCTGCTGAAGACTGTGTTGGAGCTCTTACACCTACAGTCTCAAATCCACACTTTCTTCGTGCTCGACTAGTGGCGAAGCTTGACGACAGCCTCAACGTGGAGGTGCGGAGGCTGCTAGCGAAGAACGACCACATCCGCGTATACGCGGTTTTTGTATGGTGTTGAGGCGGTCTCGCGTCAAACCGCATCGGGATCGATGACTGAAGCTGCAGAGCCATCAGTGAGGTCCTCCCCACTTTACTGAGACTGCTGAGACGCGGCCTCTAATATCTGTGTATAGGACTATTGTGTAATTAACACAAGTTATTATGATTAGTATGACAGATATATAGTTAATCTCTAGTAATTTTATAGCAAAAGATAATTAGATGTATGTTTATTTAGATAATGATCCTGAGACCGCTGATCAACAAACCTCTCTTTGTTCTCCTTTAACGTGTGGGTATGCTTGAACGTCTTTGCCAATGTCGCCCGCGATTTAACTTCTTCGACTACACATGTTGCATTGAAACAATATAACTAGAATGCCTAGTAATGATATGCAAAAAAATATAACTAAGTTATTAACAAAATTAAAGTCACTTTACATATCAGCCTGATTTAAGTTTTCATGAAGGTCGCTGAGCCGCCAGTATACTTGGATGACCTGGTCAAGACCTTGTTAGCTCTGTTGGTGAGACGTTGATGTCGGAATCCTTCATCGGTCTCCCAAAGAACATATAAGGCCTTCTTTATTTTCGGTCGGAGCCAGGTTATCCGGTGGTCCCATCCCCTGACGAACATCATTCAGCATCTGCTAGAGCCGCCGACCCATTCTATGGTCAAATATCTTCTTGATAGTAGGATCGTGCTCAGTGTTCCACCTAAAGTGCAGCTACAACAAAGAAACTTTAGAATTAATTAAGTAGGATAGAAGATATAAATTAGCTAAAAATGTTTGAAACTAAAAAAAATAATTACCATCCATTTGTGAAACTATCATTCTTGGTCTTAGCGGGGATCTTCGTGTAGTTGGGTCAAGAATGGTCGTACATCAGCTTGGTGACATTGATTATCTTCTGAGTATATGTGTTGTTATTTGGCGCAAACCTAACAACCCACAAACAAAAATCAACTTAAATCTACTAAATAGGAATCATAATCATTGAAACTTAAAATAATGACCACGCAACCAAATCAACGTAAATCCACTAAATAAGAATCAATTTTCAGGAACTTTCAGCAACAACCATAATCATTGAAATAGAAAATACTAACCAAACAACTAAATCAACCTAAATCCACCAAATAGGAATTAATTTTCAAGAACTTTCAGCAATAGAGTTAATCATACTCATTAAAACTTAAAACACTAACCAGACAACCAAATCAATCTAAATTCACTAAACATGAATCAATTTTTATGAACTTTCAGCAACAACCATAATCATTGAAACATGAAATACTAACCAGGCAACCAAATCAACCTAAATCCACTAGATAAGAATAAATTTTCAGAAACTTTCAGCAATAAAGTTAATCATAATCATTGAAACTTAAAAACACTAACCAGCATTCAAACGTAAATCCACTAAAAACTATAATCAATTTTCAAACACTTTCA
Source organism: Arachis duranensis (assembly GCF_000817695.3). NCBI lineage: Eukaryota > Viridiplantae > Streptophyta > Magnoliopsida > Fabales > Fabaceae > Arachis > Arachis duranensis. The sequence continues at coordinate 17,193,520 of NC_029776.3, forward strand.
GCGATAATCATAAATAGAAAATACATGAGACCGAATGTGATACTTATCCCGTGCCTCCATCAGGACAAATAATCAATCGTACGATGGGAGATGGTGGAGGGGCATTAGTTGTTGCCTCACTTCCGTGGATAGACTCTGGGGCCGAGGCATCCGTCGCTGGAGGCGATGTCAACGTGGATGCGAACTGCTGAGTAGTAGGAGGCACATAGTTGGAGTTAGGAACCATGATAAACGGCTAGTCCGCTAAAGCTGCAACATGTGGCATCACCGGGAAGGTCGGAGTAGAGGAAGAGGATCCAGAAGTCCTGGGAATGCCGGAAGAAATCCTCCCTCTATTCCGACCACGGCTACGATTACGACTAGCAGCCTGATCCGCAACACCTCTACCTGTCGTCATGTCTACAAATATCAAATTATCAAATAATTTCAGTAATAATTTCTCAGCAAAATAATCATCAACGTAACAACTAACACAATTAGATAATTTCAAATACTTCAACAATTCAAAACCTAATGTATTGAATCTAACCTAACTTAATCAACCTAAATTCACTAATATTAAAAAACTAAACTGAACTAACTTTAAAATTGATTCAAAATTAAAATTAAAATTCTAATAAAATATAAACTAAATTAAACTAAAATTAAACAATTATCAAACAATCTCAGCAACAATTTCTCAGCAAAACAGTCATCAACACAGCAATTAACACAACTAGACAATTTCAAACACTTCAACAATTCAAAATATAATATATTGATTCTAACCTAACTTAATCAACCTAAATTCACTAAGATAAGAAAACTAAACTGAACTAACTTTGAAACGGATTCAAAATTAAAATTAAAATTTTAATCAAACCTAAACTAAATTAAACTAAAATTAAACAATTATCAAATAATCTTAGCAATAATTTTTCAGCAAAACAGTCATCAACGCAGTAATTAACACAATTAGACAATTCCAAACACTTCAACAATTTAAAACCTAATGTATTGAATCTAACCTAAATCCATTAAGATTAGAAAACTAAACTAAACTGAACTAATTTTGAAACTGATTCAAAATTAAAATTAAAATTCTACTCAAACATAAACTAAAGTAAACTAAAATTAAAGGAATTGAAAGAGTTGCTCAAACACCTATAATGAAGAACAGAGTAAGAAATAAGAAAAGATGTGGATGTTGCAGCGGTGGTCGCCAAAGTTGCTGGTGGCAACAGATGATGCATGGTGATAACAGATGGTTGTGACGACGAAGGAGAGAGAGGGGGCGGGGGAGAAGAAGAAGGAGGGGTTGGCGTAAAGGGTTGACGGAGATAGGGTTGGCGATGGCGGTGGTCTCGGCGACGGCAGGACATATGGCGAGAGAGAGAGAGAGAGAGGGAGAGGTGGTGGTGGTGAGGGTTCGGATGACGGGGAAGATGTTTATGATTTGAATTTACGCCCTTTTTACTATTGAAAAATTCCGACGGTAAATCATTACGGATCATCAAAACGCATTATTTCACTAATTGGAGTTATCGAAATTTGACAGTAAAGGACGCACCAATTTAACTTATTTTTCTTCTAAATATTATCGGCAGATTTATCGTTGAAAAACAGAATTCACTGATAATTACTTAACCTTACGAATTAGACATTGTTATCGTTGATGATCTGATGGTAAATATTCCACTATTCTACAATGCTAAATTCAACAGTAAATCCGACTATATTCAATATTTTTCTTGCAGTGATTATATTAATTTTATTAATGTTTCTTAGCTGCTACTGATTTACAATCTTTTACTCCGTCATTATCCAATAGTCTTAGACTCACTTAAAATAAACTTATGGTATGGATATGAATGATATGTACATTAAAATTAATTATCAAAATCAGAAATAATATATTTGTATAAAAATATATATTGTTTAATTTATTTATAATATATATTTTATATTAATAATTAATTTTAGTGATTAATTTTGATATATATTTATTATAATTAAACTTTTAATTAATATTAAGTAATCTTTTATTAATTTTTATTTCTTAGAGAATTTATAATTTAGGATTAGAATTTAAAAATATTAAAGTTAATATTTAATATTTAATTTTTAAATTTTAAATTTAAAACAAAATTAATTACAAAAAATCACTGATATTAGTCTAAAAATAATTAATTTTTTAATTCAACTTTATTATAGTTTCCACATTTCCACATTCAAGGACGGGTCCTTTGACTGGATGTGTGTGTGGTGATTTTGGTGGTTGCATGGAAGCCTGGGAGCCCAAAGCTCGCATGACTTATTAGTTATTATCTTAGTCTTCTTGACCAAACAATAAATGCTTATATATTTTTATTTTATTTTATACTATACTATTTTTATGCAATTTGTTTTCGGAAAATAATAATAATTCACATAATGATGTAGCTGCATCACTCACTGCTTCTAATTGTTCCACGTCTCATTATTTACTTCTTTCTTTTTTAGTTCAATTCGTTACAATTTAGATTCGTTCCTTCTCAGTTCTCAGCATGCACCCTCTTGTTTTATATGTTGCACGGGTATATATAACACCTTTTTCTGTTTTTTTCTTTTTTGTTGGTACATTAATTTACACATCTTCTTTTTTATAAACCACCGCCGGTTATATTATAAAGCCTTTTATTTTTAGATAGAAGTTATATAAAGAGGAATATGTTGTGTATTTGGAGTATATTCTAACTATATGTTATAGTTTTCAACCTGATGAGCAACTAGGAAATAAACTAGGTGTACATCAAGGCTTGGTCAGTTGCTTGTACATTTAATACGATGGAAAAGAGGAAAGTTGAAATCTATCGTTAACGTTGAACCACATCTTATATAATAAACTTGTAATTAGCTAGTTGAAAAAAAAAAAATCTAAATAAAGAGAAAAGTTGGCATTGCTATAATGGTATGACCTTAATTAGCTTGTGTTACATGATAATGTACGAAGATAACTATTAACTAGGTAGGACTAGTGTTTAACTGCTGAAGGTATACCATCAATCTCATATTCTCATTTAGATATAAATTTTGGCAAGAATTTTATTCGGAAAATATTAGTTGCCACTAAATTTTTGTGAAGATTTTAATTAGATAAATGTTAAAATTAATACTTTTTATCAATATTAATTAATATTTTGTGTTAATATTTTATTTTTATATCATTAAGATTTAAAATTTAATATAAAAAATATTTTTTGTATATTAAGTATTGATAAAAAAATAATAAATTTTATTCATGGTATAATATAATATTATTCTATTAATTATTCAACGAATATTTTGTTAATATTAAAATATATACTAAGTACTTTAGTTTATTTATAACTGAACAACCTCTAACAATAATTCATGATTTTTCC
>NC_029776.3:17197078-17210805 GCF_000817695.3 Arachis duranensis
CTGAATTTTTCTAACTCAAAAATCTTTTAAAACAATATATATGAAAAAATAATTATATAATAATAAAAAATTATTAATATTAATTAATTAAATATATACATATATTACTTCGTATAATTTTAATGTATATTTTTATTCTAATATATATTTTATATAAATAACTTACTTTTAGTTTTATACATAATATGCTTATATGTATATATTTATTATTGTCGTTCTTTTTTCCTCCAATCATGTTATGCTACATATTTAATTTAGAAAAGTTAGTCGTTAAATCAGTAATTTTTATAAGAAAAGTCTAGATAATTATAATTTTTTTCTGCTAATGTTTTAACAAATTAGCCAATTATATAACTGAATGTTAAACAAAAAGGAATTATTTAAAATTATTAAAAAATTATATCTAAAACTTAACAGAAAAAAATAAAATTATATAAAAATAATATTAAAATTTTAACAAAAAAATCTAAAATCATTAAAAAATATATTTAAAATTTAACAAAAAAAAAACATCTCAAATTATATAAAAGAACAATTGAAATCTCTAAAATATAAACATACGAAATTTAGATACATTGTTTGTTTTTATTTACTTTTTAATGTATATTCTAAAAAAAAAAAATCTGAAACCTCTTAATAAATTTAAATATCTGGGACTTAGGTACAAGAAATATCTAAAATGATGCCTTTATTTTTAATAGTTTGTTTCTATTTTTCTTTAATGGTACATTTTAAAAAAATATACGAAATTTCTAAAATTTAAATATCTAAAATTCAAGTATAAGACATAAACATTCAAAATGATGCTTTTATTTTTAATATTTTGCTTTTATTTATTTTTTTATTATACATTTTTAAAAAAATCCAAAATCTCTAAAATTTAAATATCCAAAATTTAGATATGAGAAATATTCATAAGTGATGCGTTTTTCTACACTATAATTTAAAGAATTTTTATTGTGTTCAGGTTTTAGATTTTTTTTATAATGATTTTAGATTTGTTTTTAATTAAGCTTTAGATTTTTTTACAATAGTTTTAGATGTTTATTTTTATTTTTTTTATATTTTAAATATTTTTTATGTAGTTTTGGATTTTTTTGCTTGTTTACAACTTAACTAATAGTTAATTATTATTAATTGGTATCTTAGTTGATTACCTAACATGATTATTCTTATAATATACATATTAAAATATTAGTCATGCTATACATTCAAGTAATTTTGTATTTAAGTCTATTCAAACGGACCCAACACCAAAAAAACCCAATACCATTAAATAAAACGTAAAATACACGCGCCAAACACACACGAAACCGCTACTTCATTTGTGCTTCATTATGAAAAAACGTTTCTTCTTCTTCAACATACACGAAACCACTCGTTCTCTTCAAATCTCTCTCAAAATCACTCGAACTTCACTCACGTTCTTTGCGAAAACCATTACTGAAGAAGAATCGCAAGAAAATTTCGCAAGGAAGAAGCAAAAACGAACCACCACAACAACAGAGACTGACGAAGGTATGAGAAAAACTACTGTTCATTTTAAATATTGCAATCTCGCGTTTCTCCTAGTTGCATTTTAGGTTTACTGGATAGAGTTGCTTCGTTTAGTATATCGACGTATTCTGATTCTATTTTTACAGCGTAACTAAGGCTTGAAATGAAATGTGTTCTTATTTTCATTCAATTCAATGGAGTTACTATTTTTGATTCACTTGATTGTTAGTATGTTCACTTGGCTTCTTTTACATGTAAAAATACTATTCTTGATGAATGAATGTTTATAACGTTTTATTCAGCACATGCATATTGCTCAGTTCAGTGGAATTACTCATTTTCATTGACTTGATTGTTAGTGTGTTCAGTTGAGTCCTTTTGCATGTATAAATATTTTTTTTATCATTGAATGTCTATTACGTTTAATTCAGCACATGGATGGCATTTGGTTCAATAGAGTTGGTTATTTTCATTCACTTGATTGTTAGTGTGTTCAGTTGAGTCCTTTTGTATTCAAAAATACTTTTTGTTGCTGATTGAATGCTTATCAAATTTTATTCACAACATGAATGGTGGTAAGTTCAGTGGAGTTGGTCATTTTCATTCACTTAATTGTAAGTGTGTTCAGTTGGGTCCTTTTTTATGTAAAAATGATTTTCTTGCTGATTCAATGTCTATTACATTTTATTTAACACATGAATGGCATTTGGTTCAGTGGGGTGAGCCATTTTCATTCACTTGATTGTTAGTGTGTCCAGTTTAGTCCTTTTGCATGCATGAATGATTCTCTTGATGATTGAATGTTTATCACTTTTCAATTGAGTTGATAATTTTTTATTCAGCTGGTTGTTAGTGTGTTCAAGTAGCTTCTTTTGCATGCAGAAATGCTTTTCTAGGTGTTTCATAATTTATCATGTTTTATTCGGTGCATGAATGACGTTCGGTTCAATGGGGTTGGCCATTTTTATTCACTTGATTGTTAGTGTGTTCAGTTTGATCTTTTTGCATGCATGGATGATTTTTTTTATGATTGAATGTTTATCACTTTTTAGTGGAATTGATAATTTTTATTCACCTAATTGTTAGTGTGTTCATGTAGCTTCTTTTGTATGCAGGAATATTTTTCTAGCTGTTTCATAATTTATCATGTTTTATTCAGTGCATCAAGTGAGTTTGGTTCAGTGGGCTGGGAAATTTTCATTCACTTGATTAAGATATGCATGATTGTGCTTGTCGGTGTATTAAACGAAGTATTGACCAAATTTTTTTGTCCTTACAGCAAAAATGAAGAAGACAATGGTGAAAGAAGGAGAAGCCGCGCTATAACATAAGCACATTAAATACATTTATCCGCTTTCTTTCGAATAAAATCTATTTTGTATTATAAATATATCATGACATTTTGTTTCAAAACCTTGCAGAAAACTCATGATTGTAGATACCAAACAAAGGCAATAGTAACACTGTCAAGAATTTGAGTTAGGAAAAGAAAGATATAGTTGAAGAAATGGGATTCGATATCCTGGCACATGTCCCAAAAATGAACGTCTCTCATGCCCTCTTAAGAGAATTGATTGATTGCTATAATGAATACCATGGATACCTGAAAACTCTCGATGGAAAAATATACATAACACCTCGCAAGATAGCAGCTGCGCTGGACATAAACCACGGCGGTAATACACTTTCCACTTTTTGCTTATTTTAGGTTCATTGATTCCTTTGATTTCGGTTCATTTGGGTACAGAAAATTAAACTGAGCCTTTTTGGCTGATTTCTTGCTATTAAAATATTGTAGGGAATCATTTTTCTGAAAAGATTGAGTATGGCAAACTAAATGAGGTAGACAAGGCAATATTTGACAACCTCAAATGTGTTACATTGGCATCTTTGACAAAGTCTGTCTTGGATATAAGTGTTGAAGGAGAGGAGAACCGGCAAAAATTTTGAAAGACTTTTGTTGTCTTCATACAGAAGTGCTTTTTGCTACCGACGACGGTAAGCATGGCCTCCCCGATACATAAGCCACCTATCTTTCATGTGGACAACATCTGACAGTGGGATTGGGCAAATCATGTGCTCAGCTTCTTGAGGAAGGGAATCGAGAACAAAAGAAAGGGAAAGAAAAAGTCTGTTGACGACTGTGTTTTTATTTTAATGCTTATTTATTTCCATGAAACCAAGTTCTCTCGCTTGGATGGACCTGATGCTCCCCCACCACCGTGGGTGGCCTACTGAACAAAGAAGATGATGCTTGACCGGATTAATCAAGAAGCAATAGACACAATGGTAAATTAAAAAAAATTCTCCTAAAAATTCTCCTAGTTGCATTTTAAGTTTATTGGATTGAGTTGCTTCACTTAGTAGATCGACTTATTCAGAAATGTGTTCATATTTTCTTTCTTCCAGTGGAATTTCTAATTTTAATTCAGTTGATTGTTAGTGTGTTCATTTGAATTCTAGTACATGTAGAAATATTTTTTATGATTAAATGTTTATCACGTTTTATTTAACACATGAATGTTGTTCGGTTCAATGGGGTTTGTAATTTTGATTCACCAGATTCTTAGTTGTAGAAATATTTTTCTTGATGATTGAATATTTATCACGTATTATTCATCACATAAATGGTGTTCGGTTCAGTGTTTTTGCTCATTTTGATTCACTTGATTATTACCGTATTTGCTCATTTCAGATGCTTCTAAAATACTTTGCTAACTGAATAAGTTTGTGTTTTAGGGACTTCTATATAGAAAGAAAATAAAGGAGGAAAAAACAAAAATAAAGAAGGTGGAGAAGAAACAAACTTTTTTGAAGGGAAAAGAGAAACGAAAAGGGAAGAAAGAAGAAAAGAAAAATGTTGATTTGGATTATTCTTCGGAAGAAGACACTTTTTCCGAATCTAAATCTGAATCCGAATTTGACAAAACACCGCCAGCCAAGAGAACAAGACAACAGAGGCTGGTTAAAAAATAAAAGATTGTTGAGACAGATTCAGAAACAACAAGAGAAACTGAAAGCAGTCCAACAGATTCAAAAAGCAGAAGTGAATCCAAAAACCACTAAGTTTGATGTTCATATTGGTTTTGTTTTACTCATATTTGGTTAAAATTGTTCTTATGTGCTTATTCTTATGAATTCCAGAAAAGAAGAAATTGAAAAAACAGCAACAAAGAAAAGAAAATAACCACAGAAGGTAGTTACAAAAGAAATCAAAAAAAGAAAGCTTGTGACGACGGATTCAAAGAGCACAAGCCAATCTGAAAGCTAGTAAGTATCGGGTGATGTTCATTTATGTGATTGTATGATATTGAACTTGTTTAGTTTTGCTTTTCTTTTTGCTGAAAATTGTTTATGTATGCTTGTTAAGTAAATTACCAATATAATATTGTTCAATGGAGTTGGTCAAGTTGATCCATTTGATTGTCAATTGTTCAAATGAGTTCTTTGCATGCAGAACTGTTTTCTCTTGATATTTGAATGTGTATCACATTTTATTCAGCACATGAATTGCGTTCAGTTAAGTGGGCTTTGTAATTATCGTTCACTTGATTGTTGGTGTCTTCACTTGTCCTTTTGCATGCAGAAATGTTGTTCTTGATGATTGAATGTGTATCACGTTTTACTCAACACATGAATTGCATTTGATTCAGTAGTGTTGCTCATTTTCATTCACTTGATTGTTAGTGTCTTCAATTGGGTCCTTTCACATTAGAAATATTTTTCTTACTGATATTTGTCTTCGGTATAAATTCGATGTGTTTATCTGTGTTGCAGAGGTAAAAAATCGAAAAAACACCCATAGTGAAAAGAAAACAACTGGGGAGGGTGGCTAAAAAACAAACCAAATCAGGAAAGCTCATTTTCACATATTCAGAGAGTAAAACTGAATCTGACAAGGAGTAAGTTTCTCGAATCATATTTTTGGTTATTAATGCTTTTGTTTTAGATTCATTGATACTTATTTTATGAATTTTTAGAACTGAACAAGAAAAGGAGAGCGCTACGGAAAGAAGAAGACAGGCGTTGCAAATGTTAAGAGAAAAGAGATCAAAGAGAAGAAATGACGGATCTCAGACAACAAACATTGCTTCAGATAGGTTTGACTCCACAGAGGCACGAAATGATTTCCCTGAGACGTAATATTCGGTTTCTTATATTGAGTTCTTTTTCTTTGTTTGCTAACATTTGCTAGAACCTCTTCTAATTCCTCTGGATTCATTGAGTAATATTTATTTATCTTGCTTAGACTGCCGACTGTAAATCTGGGTTGCAAACCTATCTTACAGACTCAAGCGAGCTCCAATACCAAGTAAATTCGTTCATTGCATGCTTTACTTTCGGTTCAGTGGGTTCCAGAAATGAATTTCATGTGTTTCTATACCTCTGCTTTTAATCTTGGTTACTGATTTTAATTTGATATCTTTTTTATTAGGAAAAGTATCCCAGAAACCCTAGTAAAAGTTTTTCGAAGAAAGAAAATCTATCAAAAGAAGAGTTTTAAAACTCCACCAGTGTAAATTAAAAATATTTATGTTGCTCTTTTAGATTTAGATAATAAATTTTGTTTAATTAATCACACGGAAATCGTGTTTAAATGTCAGTAGCATTACACCTGATTCTGACCTACAAATAACTGAGGTTCGAGAAGAAATTCGTTCTCAACCTTTGGAAATGTGAGTTTTTCAATGTGCAAATTTTGGTTTCTTAGAACCTATTCTAATTATTCAATATTAACTTCTTCCTTCTTTACATTCTTTAAATATTTTATTGCGGTGTCTCTTCCGAGTTCCCTTAAGGAAAAGTTACTCAAAAATGACTATATCTATGTCCCTTCTGATAATGAGTAAGTTGCACGCAAAATTATTTTTATTAATTTTAATAGTATAGGATAATAATTTGGAGTCATTATTGAACTGTTTTCTGTTTAATGCTGCAGCCCTCTAGAAACGCAATAGCAGCCTTGCAAAGAAGCATCGGCATGGCAATCGGAACAAGAAGTACCTGTCGATGTGTAAGTTTTACTACTTGTACAAATCTTGATAATTTTGGTTCACTACATGGTTTAATTGTGGTTTAGTTGCATCTAAAAATGAATTCAATGTGTTCTTATTTTTGAACTCTCTTCTGTTTCTTACAGCTACCCTGCGGAACCCAAAAAGCAAGCCGTGGAGGAATCTTCCCCGAGGAAGATGGAGCCAGAACCTCCGTTGAATGTGTAAGTTTTAATTAATATCATATTTTATAATCTTATGTCTTATATATTGCTTTTTCATTGTTCCTTTAAGTTGTAATTAAATTATTTTTATTAGTTTTAATGGTACAGGATAATAATTCTGGGTCGTTATTGAACTCTTGTGTTTAATGCAGTAGCCCTCTCGAAGAACAACAGCAACCATGCCAAGAAGCTCCAGCAGCACGACAATTGGAAGAAGAAGCACAGCCTGATTTATAAATTTTTTGCTTGTTCAAATCTGCATAATTTTGGTTCACTGCTTTGTTTAATCCAGAAATCAATTACTCTCTCTATCGTCTTGCAGTGCTGCTCGTCCTAGGCGATGGGAAGATGATGTGCCTTCCTTCAGCCTTGGGATAAATCCCCCAACATCTCAATGAACTCACCCGTCTCAAGTGACAGTGACTCAACCAACTCAGCCCTCTGAGCCGACGGTGTTAGGGCTTGAAGTCCTGACAGACGCTGTGGTATATGCTGGGGTGATGGCGGCATTGAAGTTTGCTGAAGCAACGAGATGACACATGTCAAAGTAACCAAAGATAGTACCGATGAATATGACCCCTTATTCATCTTGAACCATCAAGCGAATTTCGAGGGGTTTAGACATCACTTCAATCTCTAATGCTTGGAGAACAAGTGAAAAGTACGGTAAATTCTTTGCCTATTGCCTTAACATAAATGATTTTTCTAGAGACTCTAATACTGCATATCTCGTAAATTTTCTTCTTGTAGGTGGTCAATACACATTGCATGATTCTCAACGACATGAAATGTCCCCAGTTTGAAAAAGATATATACTGTGTGCTGATGGATATTGTGGTAAGCCAAAATTTTTATTCCCTGCTGATTGAATGTGTATAACGTTTTATTCAGCACATGAATTGTGTTCAATTCAGTGCATGCAAAAAATATTTTCTTGATGATTAAATGTGTATCACGTTTTATTCAGCACATGAGTTGCGTTCGGTTCAGTGGAATTTTTCATTTTCATTCACTTGATTGTTAGTGTCTTCAGTTATATCCTTTTATTCAAAAGATGAATGGTTTTTTACTGGTTCTTTTGTGATTTAACTGAGGTTTGTTTTGCACATGTTTATGTTGGGAAACCATGGCGAGGATTACATTGATCTAAAGACCAAGAAGGCCTACCGGTTCGATGTCGATCGATATGCACACCAACGCTAGTTTCTTGACAAAAGATAACTCACATCACATCCATTTATAAGTTGTGATTTCTAAAACTTCTTTGATAATTCTCTCGTTTGCTATCGTTTGGACTGAGATATTCTATCATTTTTCCAAACTTCAGCTATTTGTGTCGATTTGCAATGGAGGGCACTGTTAGTTGTGGATTGCGGATGTCCGGAAAAAGGCATTTTATGTGCTTGACCCCGTGAACAAGAAAAAGAAAGAAATTTGATTTGGGGATTAAACTGAACAAATTTGTTGTAAGTTATTTAAATGTTTACCTTATTGATTCAATGTTTATGACGTTTTATTCAAGTCATGATTTGTGTTTAGTTCAGTAGAGTTGCTGATTTTGATTCACCTAATTTTAAGTCACAATTTTTAACACTTTCAGGGATTAATAATATCCTAGATGAGGGTTTACGCTAGGGAGGAACCCTTAATGGAGGACGGAGACAGAGAAGAAGCAGAGTATATCAAGCTCAATGTGTTTTATTTTGTATATTATTAATCGTATTTTACTTAAATTCTATAGTGGTTTTTTTAATGTGTTTTATTTTGTATATTATTAATCGTATTTTACTTAAATTCTTGCTTAGGTATGATTGTGAAAGGCTTAAAACAATTGATCCTCGAAAGATCAAAAGCAGGAAGAGGTATCAATATAAAGCTTAGACACAAGTAAGTAGTTTCTAAATTAATAAAATAAAATTCTTATTGAGTTAGATTCATTTCTTATGTAACTAATTCCTTTTAATTGAAATGTAGGAAGAGATTGATGCTTTCAGACTTGAACATGGTCCAAATATTATCTTCCACAAACTGAACAAAATGAGAGACCAAATCATTCGGGCAAGTGAAGTAATAAGACTCCCAAAGCCATCTGTTGCCCTCTTTAGCCCTTTTTGTAAATTCACATCTGGGGATATATATAGTAGTAAATAGGATATACTTTGTTTGACTGGTTGTAATTGATACTATTTTGTTTTAAAAAGCACTGCTTCTTTCAATGTATATATCTGAATATTAATGTAAATCTTAATGTATATATCTAATGTTAATATTTATATCTGATTCAAGATGTATGTATCTGTTGGAACTGTTTGGCTGCTGTTTTGTTCCATAATCACAGTGAATGGAATCAGGGTGTTTTATCAAACATTACGAACCCCAAATAAAAAATTAAACCGAAATTAATATACCCAGTGAACAGAAAACGTGACTATTCATTATTCAGTATATATCAATATATAGCAATATAGCAGAGAGATATATCAGTATATATGAGTATCAGTTTCAGAAGCACCTGAACTCTCTGACATAGCACAATAAATTGACTATTCAATAAACAAAAAAAGTGACTATTGAATAAAGAATTTCACAAAAGCTAATATAAAAAACAAACAAAATGTCTATTCAATAAAGACTAACAACAGCCAAAATTAACCTTCCTATAACTTCAATGAACCGAAATGTGCTCATAGATGAAAGGAAAATTATGTTAACAAAAACTCATATAACCCTCTTCAGGATAATTCATATCTGGTGCATTGTAAAAGCTTGAACTTGGCTGAATCATTGGTCCGTCGTCTAAAAGATTCAACTGCAAAAAAAGAAAATAAATAGTATATTAGCAAAATGCACAAATGAATGTTTGCCTAATCGAAAGCAAATCAATTTTACCTCGCTTGGAGCTGGCTTTTTCTTTTTCTTCGTGGCATTAGAGATCTTTCTTTCCAGGTTTGATCCAAGTATGTTCTTGGGCCGGCCTCTTGTTCTGACACGTGGTGGGCTTTGAAGGTCGTTCACGTCGCTCAACATCGCTTCTTTGTGGGATAACGAACTTTTTCTTTGCTTCTCGCTTGATATTCTTGCATCTCAGCCATGATATTGTCAAATACTCGATGCAGAATTCCGGTCAGCTCTTCAGACTCGGATGCAAATTCACATATATTGTGCGACTGAAACACCAAATCATTGAATCTCTTGCTTTTCGGCTCCAATATGGGCTCGTCTTGGCTACTTTTGATGTGTGTGTGCCTCCTCTTTATGTTCTTGCTCCAGCGCTCCAGTATGCATTTTGGTGCCACGTTATCCACTCGCTCAAAGCTTAGGACACTTAGGGAATGGCAGCACAGTATTCCCCTTGATTCAAACAACAGGCACTGGCACTTTACCTCTCGTGATACTGCATCGTAGATGACTAAAAACTTATTGAATGTGGAGTTGGAAACCTGCTCTACGACTTTGTATGTTGTGAAACCTAGGGTGGAATGCATTGATCTTGTGATGCAGTTCACCTTTCCTCTGAATTGTGCTTGAACTTCCCTGAACTTCTCGTCGGTATACACGTGCTAAAACTGTGCCTCTATTGCTGATTTTGTTGCGCATGGTATGAAGGTGTGAAATTCTGCAGCGTCGAGTTCTCTTTCTCTTTGCTCTCTGCTTGCTAGGCAATTGTCGTATTGCTTCATGAATTGACTCAAAGAGCTGTTACGTGTGATGAACTTGTTGAAAAATGCGTGCATGCTCTCACTCCTTTGTGTGCTTCTCATCCCGGCCCAGAAGTGGTGATCCAAGTAAACTAGAATCCATATATGTTGATCCTCGTACAACTCTACAGAATGAACCGAACCAATGAGCTGTACTAAACCGAAATCTATGCATGTTTTGACCCAAAATAATTCAATTAAAACCTCGGTTACCTGAGAGCCACTTTTTGCCTCCGAAGCCATACTTTGTGAGAAAATCGTTCCAGTTTCTGTCGAATGCCTCTTTTGTGAACAAGTTCTAAATGACATGGCTCATCTCTTGTTCCATTTTTTTGTGTCGCTTGTAGCCGTTTAGTTTGTTTGGGATCTTCTTCATGTTGTGCTAGATACACCAGCGGTGAATTGTTGTTGGCATGCACATCTTAATGGCCCTTTGCATCGATGCGCATTGGTCGGTGAGAATGCCTTTTGGTGCCTTGGCTCCCATGCAAAGGAGCCAACACTCGAATAACCATTTGAATGATTGGATGTCCTCGTTTTTTATCAGCGTGCATCCGAGAAGTGTTGGCTGATTGTGGTGATTCACGCCCACAAAAGAACTAAATACCATATTGTACCTGCATAAATGCACACTCTAACAAATTGGTGAACTGAAATATGTACATATGGTGAACGTACAGTCTTAATTTGGATGAACTAAATACCTATTTGTGTTGTACGTGGTGTCGAATAAAATGACATCTCCAAAATACTCGCATGCCGCCCTACTTCTTGTGTCAACCCAGAATGCATGTTTGATGGAGTGATCACCTTCGAGGTTGAGCTCGAAAAAGAAATTTTGGTCTTTCTCTTTCATTCTTAATAGACACTTCCCGAATTCTTTGGTGGTGTGTTCTTTGGACATATTCCGTACTTCCCGTGTGATGTAATTTTTCACATCTATCTTTTTCTATAAAACTTAGTTCACGGTGACTGCCGGCTGCTGCTATGAATGATTGGTAAGTTTTGCTAGGTCTGATTCCGGCTTCCTCATTGGTTTCAATGGTGGGACGCACGAATATGCTTAGCTCCCTATGTTGTTTGAGCATCTCTACCTGGTCTGGACAGTAGGAGTGTGAGTGATTCAGAACAACTTTGAAAATTGTCCAGAGACCCACGTCCTTCAATATGTGTACATATATCCTGGTTGGATAGTTTATGCCGATTGAGGGATTTGTCTTCAGAGTAGGAGATATCTTGGATTTTCACCTCCCCTCTTTGCTGCATACAATTAATTGATTCTTAATCTTGTCTCCGTCCTGAGTCGTGTTCCTTATTTTGGTAGAAAAACCGGCAAGTTTGAAATATTTTTTGTAGAACTTTCCGGCTTCTTCTAATGTCTTGAAAATCATCCCGACCTTGGGGACAAATTGTTCATCCACAACACACACCTGATTTGCAGAATGAACGAACATGTTGTTATGGTGAAACAATTGTGCATCACTGAATAAACGAAACATAATCCATTATATAAAATCAAATTCAAACAGCTTTTTTGCATAATGAACCGAACATGTACTCATGGTGAAACAATTGTATAGTACTGAATGAACGAAACATAATCCATTATATAAAATCAAATTCAAACAGTGTTCTGCATAATGAACCAAACATGTACTTATGGTGAAACAAATGTATAGTACTAAGTGAACGAAACATAATCCATTATATAAAATCAAATTCAAACAGCTTTGCCTACAATTTACAGATTATCAATTCAATTCAATTCAATTCAGTACACCTCCATCCATTCAATTCAATTCAATTCAATTCAAATTAGCAATTGCATTCCATTCAGTTCGATTCAAAGTTGAATAATCCAAACCTCGTCAGTTTGACTCGTTTTAGAAGAATAATCCAAATTGCTTTCATTCAACTGATTTAAAGTTCAGTCATTCATTGTTTCGATTCAGAAGTGCATATCGAAGAAGAAAACGAAGAACAATAGGAAGAAGATAAATGCAATGTAAGCAGATGTAAAGAAGAAAATGAAGAAAATAAACGCGACCAGAAGAGAACGACGAAGCTTATTACATTGAAGAAGAACGCGAGCAGAGAAGAAGAAGATCAGAAGAAGAGGAAGAAGAAAACACGAGCAGAGAAAATGTTTAGGTTGCAGTAGAAGATTTACGTTGAGTAACAGTTTAGGTTGCAACGCAGAAAATATTTATGTTATATGTGACACGTGAATCACAAACGAGTGAGGGGATGAGAGAGGTGCGTCTATCAAAAAAGACTTAGATAAGTTGGATGCATTTTTACGTAAATGTAGAGCATTTTTGTTAAAATATATACAAAATACATATCTAAAATTAATTATATAATATATATTTATCTACAGAAGTTCAGATACACAATAATCAATTTAATTACTGGTTTTTAATGTAATCTTGACCGTTTTGTTTGCTCTCTCGTATCTTTTTCTTAACAATATAAAGGTGCACTTACATTGTGAAGGAAGAAATTTTCTGCAGTAGAAAAGCCTAACTCCTCCATTACGTACGTTAGGACTTGGTGCATGCATTTCATCAGAACATTATATATATCACGCATGCAAGTTTAATTTACGATTTCGGGACGGCGCTTCACTATTTCCGATAATCTCTCTGGCCAATGGCAACTGCCTCCGGCAATTTTGTTGAATGTTTTGATTCACATCATGTAATTCCAAATATAAGTCATCAAATTATTTTATTTACTTGGGTAGACAATTCATTCTAATGGTAGTCTAATATAAGGGGGAAAAAACGAAAAGAGAATTTAAATATGATGTTGGAATTAGTGTGAGGCCGGTAATTGACGAGTGTCGAGTGACGACTTTGACCAATCATAATCTCCAATACTCGCTCAAAGTTTCAAGTAAAAATGACACAAAATATTTAGTATTGACTATTGACACTTTCAGGACAAAAATCCAAATAAGATTGCGAAGATATAAATTAAAAATATTAGACAAAGTGGTAGCCGGCCCGCCAATTCAAATTTGTCCCTTATGCTGCTTCATGTGATGCCAACGTAAACCATATATTTTCACATGTTTTTCCATGCTATTAAAGGTTAATAGGCAAATTCGTTCACTAAAAATCACTAATTTTTAAATTAATTTTTTTAGTTATATTAATATTAATCTCTAAAAAATAAAATATAAATTAATTTAATCTTTTTATTAGTTAGATAATGACATATCACATAATATATGATAATGTGATAAGTAAATATCACGTGACATATCATATGTTATTTGACATGTAATAAATTTATTTATAATTAAAATA
>NC_029776.3:17211133-17226364 GCF_000817695.3 Arachis duranensis
TTTTATTATTTTATGTAAAAAAAAATTTTATTTATTATGGTCTAAAAATAATATTAAAATTAGTAGTATAAAAAACATATTTAAATTTTAATATTACAAAGAAAAAATTATATAAGAAATAATTTGATCAATTTTTAAAATTTTAGAGATAAAAATAATTTATGTATATATTTTTAGGAACTAATTTGATTATAAATAAATTCATGACATATCAAATAATACGCAGCATATTAAGTATTTTTAACGTGATACGTCAACCAATTACCTTGTAACGTGTGATTTTGACGTATTACATCACTATGCTGTGTAATATTTAATATGACACATTATCATCTAATTGATAAAATAACTAATTTAAATTTTTATCTCTCAATAACTAATATAATTAAAAAATATATTTAAAAATTAATTTAAAAAATAAATAATTTTTTATAAACGAATTTAATTATTAACCCACGTTATTAAATGTCTTTACCAATAAGCGTTTAATCCACTTTATTCAGAAATTTGCTCGTATTTGAAGGAAACGATGGTTGGAACTGAAAAAAAAAGTTAGAATGTGTTATACATACATCACATGTATCATATTTAATTAACAACATAATAAAACTAGTTATAATGATTATGTTCAGATTTTTTTATTTTTTTTTACGGTATTTCTCATCCAATTTATGCTCAAATTTAGAGTTGCTATAATATATGAGTGGATCAGAATGATCAAATTAAAAGCTGGCACCTGGCAGTGTTGCAAATTACAAAACGTAAGTGTAACAGGGATATAAATAATTTTCTATTTGGGTTCCTTCTTAAGTATATCAAGACAAGACAAGATTATAAAAAAAAGTAAGAGTCAGTACAGTCATTGTGATGCAAACAAGTCAAGGCATTCAGTGTTGTGATTCACCCATCTGATAATTTCCAAAGTTAAAGTGCATGTTTCACATATAAAAAATTTGAGCCAATTATTGCTTGCTAAACAAAACTAAATAAATAATAAATAATATAAGCTATGGTGCTTAAACTTTGGTGTTGTTTAGTTTATAAAAAAAATCAAAAATTAATATTTAATTTAAATGATATAAAAATAATTAATTTTTAATATATTAAAAATTTATTTTTAAAAACAAGGGAAAATTCCACTCCCCTTTCCTGCGAGATGTTAAAATGACACTCCCCTCTCCTCTATTTTATAAATGTACATTCTCCTCCCTTCTAACTTTTAAAAAATCTCCTCTTTAATCTATTTTAAACTTTTTGTGTTAACTAATGTTAACTTTATCCATTTTTAAGAAAAAATAAATTATTTTTAAAAAAAATACCCATTAACAAAAATTTTATTTTTTATTATTATATTTTTTTACTAAAATATTTTTTAATAAATTATTTTTTATTGATTAAATTGTATTTTTTAAAAAATTTAATAATTATATTATTTTTTTCCTAAAATATCCTTCAATAATTTTTTAATTATTAAATTATAATTTTACCAAAATTTTCGTTAACGATTTTTTTATATTTTACTATTAATTTTTCGATATTTATATATATTATTTTAACATTAAAATTTTTGCTAATAGGTATTTTTTAAAAAATATTTTATTTTTTCTTAAAAAATGGATAAAGTTAACATTAGTTAACACAGAAAAATTTGAAATGGATTAAAGATTAAAGAGGAGATTTTTTAAAAGTTAGAAAGGAGAGAAATGTACATTTATAAAATAGAGGAAAGGGGAGTGAAATTTTCTATATTTTAATAAAAATACAATTCAATCAATAAAAAATAATTTATTAAAAGGTATTTTAGTAAGTAAAATTTAATGATAAAAAATAAAATTTTTGTTAATGGATATTTTTTCAAAAAATAATTTATTTTTTCTTAAAAAATGGATAAAGTTAACACAAAAAGTTTAAAATGGATTAAAGAGGAAGTTTTTTAAAAGTTAGAAGGGAGGAGAATGTACATTTATAAAATAGAGAAGAGGGAAGTGTCATTTTAACATCTCACAAGAGAGGGGAGTGAAATTTTCCCTAAAAACAAAATTAGGTAAATTCCACACTAAAATTATGAACACCAGATAATTAGCCAAAATATAACTAAGTGGTGGTGGTAGACAAAGACTACCAGTCTCTCAAAGACTCAAACCAGTCAGAGAACGTGGTCTTTGAATATTGAGTTATTGACATCAGTATAAGCCCAGTTGAACACGTGATATCTATCTTCATCTACCCCCTCCAACATTATTCATTTAATTCCAATTATGCCCCTACTGTCATGCATATAAAACCCCTTCTCTTCCTACCTTAATAGTCTTCAGAATACCTTTGAGTCAATCCATCTCTCTTAGCTTAACTTGCAGTGTAGTGTTTCCTTAAGCTAAGAAAAGATGGTGAATGTATCTGAGATTCGCAAGGCTCAAAGGGCTGAAGGCCCTGCAACTATAATGGCTATTGGCACAGCAACACCACAAAACTGTGTTGATCAAAGCACTTATCCAGATTATTACTTCAGAATCACTAACAGCCAACACATGACCGAACTTAAAGAGAAGTTTCAACGCATGTGTATGTATTCTAATAATCTTATTTTCATCATCGTATCACTCACTTTTTTTAATTAAACTCCAATTACTCGAATTAGGTCTATAACTAAAATAAAGGTTTATCACGTTAAAGCACCAATGATATAAGGTGACTCCTAACATATTTGATTTGATGAATTGGTGATAGTAATCGATGTCAATTATTTCTTTCAGGCGACAAATCAATGATCAAGAAGAGATATATGTACTTAACGGAAGAGATCTTGAAAGAAAACCCAAACATGTGCAAATACATGGCACCATCGCTGGATGCAAGGCAAGACATGGTGGTTGTGGAGGTTCCAAGGCTGGGAAAAGAGGCGGCAACGAAAGCCATAAAGGAGTGGGGTCAACCAAAGTCAAAGATAACACACTTGATCTTCTGCACCACAAGCGGCGTTGACATGCCCGGCGCCGATTACCAACTGACGAAACTCTTAGGCCTCCGTCCGTCCGTGAAGAGGTACATGATGTACCAGCAAGGCTGCTTCGCTGGCGGCACGGTGCTCCGTTTGGCGAAGGACTTGGCGGAGAACAACAAGGGTGCTCGTGTGCTGGTGGTTTGTTCTGAGATAACCGCCGTGACTTTCCGCGGTCCAAGCGAAACACATTTGGATAGTCTTGTTGGGCAAGCATTGTTCGGTGATGGCGCTGCTGCACTCATTGTTGGTTCCGATCCTCTGCCTCAGATCGAGAAGCCTGTCTTCGAGCTTGTTTGGACTGCTCAGACTCTCGCTCCCGACAGCGAAGGCGCCATTGATGGCCACCTTCGTGAAGTTGGACTCACATTCCATCTTCTCAAGGATGTTCCTGGCATTGTTTCCAAGAACATTAACAAAGCACTCACTGAAGCTTTTGATCCCCTGGGAATCTCTGATTACAACTCCATCTTCTGGATTGCTCACCCTGGTGGCCCTGCAATCTTGGACCAGGTTGAAGACAAGCTCAAGTTGAAACCTCACAAGTTGAGAGCCACACGTGATGTTCTTAGCGACTATGGAAACATGTCCAGTGCTTGTGTCCTCTTCATCTTGGATCACATGAGAAACAAATCACTTCAACAAGGCCTTCAAACCACCGGTGAAGGTCTTGAATGGGGTGTCTTGTTTGGCTTTGGACCTGGCCTCACTATTGAAACTGTAGTTTTGCATAGTGTGGCTATATAACAAGAAGAAGGGGGAGGAGCGTCCTTTAATCAATTCCTGCTACTTATTTATGATTTAGTTTGATTATTAATAATTGATTATTGCGTGCGACCACAAGTCTTTCAATTTTATTGTGTAAGCAAATTAAAGGAATAGAAAAATACTCAAATCACATCATTGTGGAAATGTGGCGTCAGTCAACACATTCAAATGGAAAATGTTAAGGGAATACTAAATTCAGATATTAATATTAAGGCTGTTAAACAGGTTAGTTTAGTCTATTTAGATCCAATTTGTTAAATCTGTGGGTTAAATGGGTTAGGTCGTTTAAGTCTGTTTTATTTGCGGGTTAGAATTTTTTAGTTTGGACTGTTTATAGTCTATCCGATGGGTTAAACGGGTCAGCTCGTTTCATTTAATTTTATTTTTTGAAAAATATTTTGACAAAAAATATTACTTTTAAGTCAACGGAACAGATTTTTGGATCGGATCAGGAGAAATATAAACTAAAAGTACTACTTTTTTTTTGAAAAAAAATAAAAAAAATGGGTCACCTATTTAACCTGCGGGATAGCCTGTTTAACCCTTCATTTTTTTTGGGTTAATTGGACTCAGCTCGTTTAGCCCAAAATTTTAACGGACTTAATTTTAGAGACAAAACCCGCCCATTTAAATGGGTAAACATACTGACCCGATGAATTTAGCCTATTTTAACGGCCTTAATTAATATAAAATATATATTAAAATATAAATTAATAGTTAATTTTAGTGATTGATTTTGATATACAAATAATATTTTTGATATAAAAATATTAAGTGAACACCAAAAGATTAAATTAATTATTTTGTATGGTGTATATTTATATATGTTAATTCATATATTCTTTAAATTAATAATCAATTATGAAAATAACTAAATCTGTTAAAATAGATAAATGATCAAATTTATTTATAATATAATAATTTTTAATATAAAATGTTAAATACACAATTTTTTACGGATTTTTTTATTTAAATTAAAAATATATAATATTTACCGATTTAAATAAATGTATAAGTATTTACTAAAATACGGTTTGGGTCACATTTTGAATGCAGTGGAGTAAATCACACTACAAGCGTATCTCGGATGCACTGCTACCATGTTATGATACGTCACGTGCTAGTCATATCTCGAATGCACCCGAGATATGAACAAAACCAGATCTTGGATATCATGCATCCGAGATATGGCTTTAATCAGTCTAAACCCACTGCATCCGAGATATGCACATTTTTGTTGATCAAGGGTAGTGCATCCGAGATACGATTAAGTGTGCATGACAATTTTATTTATAAACGTTACAATATTTTTTAAAAAATATATATTCACATGGATAAACAAGTCGAGTTATACATTTGGATGCGCTAAAAAAGAGTCATACATGTGATGGAAGTCTATAAATATAAGTAATAAGCAAAATACATATAGCAATAATGGTAACTAACGCCGTCCAGCGGCAGGATCCAAGTGGTGTCCAGTCCCACATCCACGAGGGACCTTTGTTAATTAAACGATATACCAATGGTAGATTGTAAAATACGAAAAATACATACATTACACTCTATCATACCTGCTCAAATGTCAGCGCATCGATCCGACGACGCAAACTAAGTATCCTGCCATCATGATGATCTCGGCTCTGCTGCGGAAGCCCTGCCAACTTGCAAAGATTGACGATAGTTTTACAAATTGTAATTAGTTATATTCCAACATAGATGTAAGTGTGTACAGTATAATAATTAACAAATTAATTACAACTTTTGTATACTTGGATGCAAGTGGAAACCTGACAATGTCGTACCCTGCTGGACTAAAGCACAGGAACCTATGGTATATCGTTCACGATAAAAGAAGCGGCATGCAACTCGCAATGTCCATCACGTCACGGGATGCTGCCGCGCACAACGAATGATAGGTTTGGCAGAGAAGTGTGGAACCCTATGACAACTGGCTGCATCGATCGAAATTATCTAGCAGTGGCAACCATCTCAACGGCACAAGTGTAGCTGACTTGTCTGCGAATAGAAACCCCCCAATAAGCATTATTAGGTAGCATCGGGCATACTGTCAGAGAGTCTCCGGTGCTGCCCCATCAGGGATATGTGCCACTCAGTCCTTGAGCCATGTCATTATGATCCCAAACACTTGCTTTCTTCCCTACTGATCTGGTGGCGGCCTGGCCCCTAATAAGTCCTCAGCCCACTCCCATGTCGGGTGCCCATGCCACCGCTGGAAGTCTCTGGTACAACCCCCAACAGGCTCTCCGGCAGTGCGTAGTCTAGTGTGTAGACAACATCTTCGAGCGTAATGCTGGCCTCACCCCATGGAAGGTGGAATGCATGGGTCTTCGGCCTCCACCGCTCGACAAATCTAGAGATCAAGCATCAGTCAAACAAAAGTCCCTCAACTCTATTGCATGTCCAAATCTAGCCTCCCTTATATAGGGAAGCAGGATGGGTGGCGGCGGGAGACCTAGTGTCACACGGCGTGGCAAAAGTAACCGTGGTCGCTGCGATTCCCAAAATAGATAACTAATGCATATTAGTTACATCTAAACCATTAACTGTCTTTAAATAGTACTGCAACTTATAATGCACCTACCTATGCATTTACATTAAATGTAACACCATAAACGCATTACAAGATAATTATATAAATCTACAAATCCAAACCTATTAAACATGAAATTTTTTTATTTAAATTAAAAATATAACATTTACCGATCTAAATAGACGTGTAAATATTTAAATAAAAAAATAACCATAAAACACTAACCTCAAAGTCCAACGCTCCAGCTACGTGCCAAGTATCATTCAGTCTATTAATGTCTCCCGTGCGGACATATGCTCGGAGGTCCATAGCTCGTGAAGATTCTCAAAACCACACGTGTGGAATCTCAAAAGGTTGAAAAAATAAAGCCAATCCACATTGTTCTCGGATGCTGTGGGTTTATATACGGCCTAGGCCGTATCTCGGATGCACTGCCACTGATAAACAAAATGTGCATATCTCGGATGCAGTGGGTTTAGGCTGATTAAAGCCATATCTTGGATGCACTGTATCCGAGATATAGTTTTGTTCATATCTCAGGTGCATTCGACATATGACTAGCACATGCTGTATCATAAGACGGTAACAGTGCATCCGAGATAGCTTTTAGTGTGATTTACCCCACTATATCTGAGATGTTACCCAAAACGTATTTTAGTAAATACTGATATGTTTATTTAAATCGGTAGATATTATATATTTTTAATTTAAATAAAAAAATTCTTTTTTTACACAATGATTTATTAGTGACTTATTTTTAATATATTCTTTTTAATAAAGAAACGAGATCACAGGCCCAAAAGAAAAGAAAAAGACTAAACAACAAAAGCTCTAAAGAATTTCATCTCTCTTTGATCAGCTGCCAAATGCGGAGAAAAGAAAGTCAAAGCTTCATTGAAGCAATTCAACCCATTCGAAACTGACTAAGCGAACTTGACAAGCACATTAGCAGCAAAGTTGGTCTCTCTGAAGATATGGTGCACGTTGAAATGTCCAGGCTTTGCAAGCAGGTATCAAATTTCTCAAATCAAAGAGGTGGAGGAGTGACGTTGCACAGTAGTATTGTGAATCAGCTGGACTGCACTCGAAGAGTCTGTTATGATGAGGAGATTTTTGATACCCAATTTCGTTTCTATATTTAACCCCACATCTCACCCATAGTCATTGTTGTCTTTCCTACATTCATTGCAAATCCCGCCACAAATCTGCCATTAGAGTTCCGAATAATCCCTCCATACGACCTGGATGATCGAGCTCGACGAGTTGAAGGATCCGTCAGTATTCAATTTAAAGCATCCTTCTAGTGGTGGATCCCAACCGATTTGGATCTCCCTAGAATTAGTAATAGTTCTCTTACTTTCCTTGATTAAGGATATAATGTCTTCATAATTTCTTGCTAAATTTATGATAAAGTATAGTCTATTTGACCTATTAAGCCCTCCTTGATTGAAGATAAACTTATTTATACTTTTTCAAGCAGTGTTGCAGATGGTGATGAAAGTAATGGGCTAGGACATCCCATTCAGTTTTGGAGCAGCCTTGAAGAGATTGTATTCCAGGCAATTTCGCAAAACTTAACTGAAGAAGGTCATTTGGTAGTTGTTGTCGACAGTACTCTCCCACGCCCCTAGATATGATGACAATCTCTAAGATAACATGGATCAGTGTCTCGGTATGGCCAGGGTATCAAGGATAGCTAGTGTCATTGGTGAGCCCCCTTCTTTGTCTCTTACTATTAGTAAGAAGAGCATTATGCATAAGTAACCATGTAAACGTTCTGAGATGTTGAAGAAGCTTGAGTTGACATATTTTCTTAAAAGGTTTTCCCGAGACTTCCTCTGTATCATAGAACTCCTCATACACAGATTTAATAGTAAATTCCGCTTTAGATTCTGGAAACCAACAAACTACATTAGCTCCTAGCTCCTGATGGGGAGCATTAATAGTGCGAATCATATCTAGAATTTTCTCATAGACTTTTATCAAGCAGCTCCCAATTCCAAAGCCCTTTAGGAGTAGCAAGACCATCAACGTTAGCATCATTTTTAATCTCCTCTGCTAGAACCTCTTCTCTCAAAGATTGAATTTCCGGAATCCAATGATCATCCTAAAAAGGATATCTTGCCCATTCCCAGTCCTCCAAGCTATCTTAGTTTTGAACGTGTTCCAGACCTTGGAGATTCCCTTTCACGTGTTAGAGCAATTAGCTTTCTGGTGCACCTAAGGCATTTCCAACCTTCCACAAGAAATATTTATTATATAGTTTAGTTGGAAGGTTAGGAATTCTCATCTAAATAGTCACTTTTTGAATATTCATGTCTTGGGGCATAAACAGACACCTCCATCTTTGGACCAATAAGTAATAATCTGAAATCATCCATGATTCCTCAAAGAGGGCATGGGAATAATCTTCCTGATCAAAGAACCGAACTAAGAAATTTTTTTTTCTAAATCCATGACTCTGACCACATCTTTTCTTGCTCATCTTTGTTGTACCCATCTTTCCATGGCTAACAGATTAAGGTTCTTACCGAAAGGCTTCACGATGAGAGATCGTTTTCAAGGTTTGCACCATTCATCATATTCTTCAAGTGAAACATCAATGTTGGACTTAGGATTGAAGGGAGCATCTGGTTTTGTGTCAAGAGCTATAAGATCTTCATCTGACTTATATTCCTCAGCTATTAGGTCTGCTATCTCTTTAGGATTCAAGTTGTCAAAGCCATTATCAACCACCATATCTCGATAAGACACCTTTTGAATAGATTGTTCCTTTGGCATTTCATCGCCCTTATCATTGGGTTGATCAGAGACCATCTCTTCATCAGCCATGTTTTTATGGATCTGATACGCATCCACTTCCACATTATATGTTAATAGATCTTTTACCATATTTTCTGATGGAGTTACATCATTTGGATAATTGATGAATCCATATTTGATGATAAATTTTGGTTTGAATTGAATGGATTTCATCACATAAACTCACATGTATTCACTAAAATAGCATACCTTTGTGATTTCCTTCCAAATTGCACTTAATTGCAAAAACATGCTTTTAGGATTTAAAAATGCTAATTTTAATTCCCTTAAATTCTTTTTGATGCCTTGATATCTCTATTAAGTGATTTCAGATTTTAGGGATCAAGGATAGATTGGAAGAATTGGAAAAGGAAGCAAGCAAGAGGAGGAAACTATGAAAAAAATGAAGATTTTGGATCTCTGCAAGCATGCGTACGCATCTATGTTACCGTGTACGCATGTTCTGTTCATTCCTCGTCCACGTACGCAGACCACATTGTCGCATACACGGGAATGCTAGCACGTGCCTCATTAAAGGAAACACGCTTAGGGTAATTTCTGAGTTCTTTTTTGTCCAGTTTCAACCCCAATTCAAATATTAGAGGCTGAGGGTGAAGGATGCTTGGGGGACACATTCTATTAGTTTAGTTTTTACATAGTTTTGAGTTTTAGAGAGAGAAACTCCTCTTTCTCTCTAGGTTTTAGTGTTCCTTGTTCATTTTCACTTCAATCCATAGATTAGATTCTTGTTAATTTCAGTTTTTATTACTCTAAACTTCTGCAATTTTAGTTATTTTGGGTTATGATTTTAGATCTTGTTGGATTTGGATTCTAGTAATGGAATGAAGTTTTTTATGTTCCAATTGTGTTATTTGAATTGTTATGGTTGATTATTGATAGTGGGTATCTTTAATTTGGATTGTTTTCTCAATTTTATGATACTTTTTATCATTGCTCACCAAGTGTTTGAGGAAATGTCACTTATGATTATGGAGTAGATTTCCTTTCTTGGCCTTGGGGTTGAGTAATTAGAGACTCTTGAATTGTAAGAATTTAGTATTGATTGGTAATTGAAGGTTGCTAATTGGTTTGAACTCCACTAAATCTAGTCTTTCACTGGGATTTGACTAGGACTTGGGGACTAGAGTTGATTTTCCTCACCTGACATTCCTTCAATTGTTAGAGGATAACTAAGTGAGAGCAATAGGCATTCACCATTACACTTGAGGAATACATGAGGATAGAAATTCAAATTTTCACCCTAGCCAAGATTTCTTATATTGATTGATTGTCATTTTTCTTGTTGAATTTGATTCTTAAATTTTCTTAGCTTGATTCCTTGCATTTGTTATATGTTACTGCTATTGCTATCTTTCTATTGCATGCTTGGTAGGTAATTAATTGTTGATTGATAGTCTTAGTTGCTTCAATTTACTTGTTAGTTGTTCATTGCTTTAAAATTCTAGTCACTTTACTTTTTTCATACTTAACTCAAAAAGCCTCAAAAATTCCTAACCAATGATGTACATCATGTTGCAATTCCTAGGAAAAAAGACCGGGATTTTACTCTCGATAATTGAATTAGTTATTGTGACATTCTTCTAAACTTTGATTGGGGATCACTAGTCGGTTTAGACTATACTTGCGATACTTGAGTTAAAAATCCTTTGGAAGATTCCTAAGCGACATTTATCCTCCGTCAATAATCCATTTTAATTTTTTTGTGTGCTTCTTGCCATCATATCTTCCTCCTCTAGTGACTGCTTCTCTAGCTAGACAGCAAGGTTCTAAGGATTCATAGAGAGAAAAAAAAGTTGGGATCTTATTATTAGTGTTGTGCTGGTTTTTAACGTACTTATTGCATGATATGCATATATATAGAGTAAAGTATTATTTTTGTCCCCAACATTTGGGGTAAGTCTCAAAGTTGTCCCGAACGTTTAAAGCATCTTATTTAAGTCCTTAACGTTTTAAAATCGACTCAATGTTGTCTTGCCGTTAGTGATCTGTTAACAGAACTGACAATGAGACAAAATTGAGACGATTTTAAATTATTATGAACTTAAATAGGATGAAAACGTTGGGAACAAAAATGATACATCACTCTTAAAAGAATTACCAAATCAAGTAAAATGATAATAAATTTTAACGGAATGAATTGTGTTATAAATTCAAGATTTTTTTTACTCATACTTGTAGAATGACTAGTATATAAACGTTCAGGAAAGGAAAAAAGAGCATAAGAGCATGTACATATACAAGTATAAATTATATCTTTTTGTCTCTAATATTCCAAGCTTCTTCAATGTTTAATTTAATTAAATTTTATTTTTAACTTTTTAATAAATTTTTTTATTTTTCTTCAATAATTTTAATTTTTTTACGACAGATAATTATTTAATTTATTTTTTAATTTTACTTTTAATAAAAAATAAATTTACTTAAAATAAATGTAATATGTGTAACACCCTACCACACAGAGTATTACACCTAGGATGTAAAACAGAGGTGGCGAGGTGTTACGACTTCTAAAATTAAAATACATGCATATAATAGCAAAAAGAATACAATAAACTAGGAGCCTTGAAAAATGGGTAAAACAAAATCGAAAAACGAAAAGCGCAACGCTCCGGAAACGAAATAACTTGCGTGTGAAGAAAACTATAACTATTGCATAAGATAATAAAAGTAGGAATAGAAAGCCAAAGATACAAAATAATAAGCTCCTAACTCAGCTCGCGAAGTCAGGGCTAGTCAGAGAATATTTACACACACACACACACACACACACACATATATATATATACATATCAAAAACCCAAATGTACATAAACAAAATCCTGCCTCTCCATAAACATCTAAGAAGATAAAAAAGAATAAGTTATGCAGAGAGAAAGCTAAGTACATATATATACATCACTGTACAACAAAATAACTCAGTAACCACTTTGCTTCAGGAATCCAGATGCCTAACGAGATGCCTCTCGACCTGCATCTGAAAAACAACAACATAGTATGGAATGAGAACCGGAGGTTCTCAGTATGGTAAACGTGCCAGACACATAATATATATGGCCCTGGGAATGTCAGAGGCAATCCTAGAATGCCGACACTCATATTATAGAGCTTAAAGTATTAAACAGAAGCCATAAAAGGTGGTTTTCTAAGAGTATTGATGAGTGGATATTTTATACGCTTTTTGGAGGTAATTTCATGTAGATTTTAGTATGTTTTAGTTAGTTTTTAGTATATTTTTATTAGTTTTTAGGCAAAAATCATATTTCTGGACTTTACTATGAGTTTGTGTGTTTTTCTGTGATTTCAGGTATTTTCTGGCTGAAATTGAGGGAGTTGAGCAAAAATCTGATTCAGGCTGAAAAAGGACTGCTGATGCTGTTGGATTCTGACCTCCCTGCACTCAGAATGGATTTTTTTTGAGCTACAGGAGTCCAATTGGCGCGCTCTCAATTGAGTTGGAAAGTAGACATCCAGGGATTTCCAGCAATATATAATAGTTTATACTTTGCGTGAAGATAAATGACGTAAACTGACATTTAACGCCAGTTCCATGTTGCATTTTGGCGTTCAGCGCCAGAAACAGGTTGCAAGTTGGAGTTCAACGCCAGAAATAGGTTACAACCTGGCGTTCAACTCCAAAAATAGCCCAGGCACGTGAGAAGCTTAAGTCTCAGCCCCAGCACATATCAAGTGGGCCCCAAAAGTGGATTTCTGCACTATCCATCTTAGTTTACTCTTTTTCTGTAAACCTAGGTTACTAGTTTAGTATTTAAACAACTTTTAGAGACTTATTTTGTATATCATGACATTTTTAGATCTGAAATTTGTACCTTTTGACGGCATGAGTCTCTAAACTCCATTGTTGGGGGTGAGGAGCTCTGCAGCGTCTCGATGAATTAATGCAATCATTTCTGTTTTCCATTCAAACACGCTTGTTCCTATCTAAGATGTTCATTCGCGCTTCACTATGAAGAAGGTGATGATCCGTGACACTCATCACCTTCCTCAATCCATGAACGTGTGCCGACAACCACCTCCATTCTACATTAGATTGAATGAGTATCTCTTAGATTCCTTAATCAGAATCTTCGTGGTATAAGCTAGAATCCATTGGCAGCATCCTTGAGAATCCGAAAAGTCTAAACCAGGTCTGTGGTATTCCAAGTAGGATTCTAGGATTAGATGACTGTGACGAGCTTCAAACTCGCGAGTGTTAGGCGTAGTGACAGATGCAAAAGGATCAATGGATCTTATTCCGACATAATCGAGAACCGACAGATGATTAGCTGTGCTGTGATAGAGCATTTGGACCATTTTCACTGAGAGGATGGGAAGTAGCCATTGACAATGGTGATGCCCTACATACAGCTTGCCATGGAAGGAGCCTTGCATGTTTGAAAGCGAGGAAGCATTATGTTACAGGAATTCAGAAGACAAAGCATCTCCAAAACTCCAACATATTCTCCATTACTGCATAAGAAGTATTTATTTCATGCTCTTTTACTTTTTACAATTAAAACTAAAAATTATTATTGATATTATATCCTGACTAAGAGTTACAGGATTACCATAACTTGCTTCAAGCCAACAATCTCCGTGGGATCGACCCTTACTCACGTAAGGTATTACTTGGACGACCCAGTGCACTTGCTGGTCAGTTGTGCGGAATTACATAGTGTGAAGTAATTTTTGTGCACCAAGTTTTTGGCGCCGTTTTCGGGGATTTTTTGAGTTTGAACAACTGACGGTGAATCTTGTTGCTTAGATCAGGAAAAATTAGTCCTTTTGGTTTAGAGTCACTAGAATTGCATCTTTTATTTTCCTTTTTAAAAAAAAAACTTTTTCAAAAATATTATTTTTCTTTATTAATTTTTAGTTTTTCTTTGAAGTTTAGTGTCATGTTTTAAGTTTGGTGTCAATTGCATGCTGATGAGCGGATAATTTATACGCTTTTTGGCATTATTTTTAGTATATTTTTAGTATGTTTGAGTTAGTTTTTAGTATATTTTTATTAGTTTTTAGTTAAAATTCACTTTTCTGAACTTTACTATGAGTTTGTGTGTTTTTCTGTGATTTCAGGTATTTTCTGGCTGAAATTGAGGGACTTGAGCAAAAATCTGATTTAGAGGCTGAAAAGGACTGCAGATGCTGTTGGATTCTGACCTCCCTGCACTCGAAGTGGATTTTCTGGAGCTACAGAAGCCCAATTGGCGTGCTCTCAACGGCTTTAGAAAGTAGACATCCTGGGCTTTTCATCAATGTATAATAGTCCATACTTTGCTCGAGATTTGATGGCCCAAACCGGCGTTCCAAATCAGTTCAAAACTGCCCGGCGTTAAACGCCCTAACTGGCACAAGAATGGGAGTTAAACGCCCAAACTGGCATAAAAGCTGGCGTTTAACTCCAAGAGAAGTCTCTACACGAAAATGCTTCAATGCTCAGCCCAAGCACACACCAAGTGGGCCTGGAAGTGGATTTTTATGTCATTTACTCATCTTTGTAAATCTTAGGCTACTAGTTCTATATAAATAAGACCTTTTGCTATTGTATTTTCATCTCGGTAGCTATCTTTATTCTTATGCTATCTTAGATCATTGGGAGGCTAGCCTCACGGCCATGCCTAGACCTTGTTCTTATGTATTTCCAACGGTGGAGTTTCTACACACCATAGATTAAGGTGTGGAGCTCTGCTGTACCTCGAGTATTAATGCAATTACTATTATTCTTCTATTCAATTCAGCTTATTCTTGTTCTAAGATATTCATTTGCACCCAAGAACATGATGAATGTGATGATTATGTGACACTCATCATCATTCTCACTTATGAACGAGTGCCTGACAACCACTTCTGTTCTATAAGCAAACAAGGCTTGAATGTTTATCTCTTCGATCCCTTAATCGGAATCTTCGTGGTATAAGCTAGAACTGATGGCGGCATTCAAGAGAATCCAGAAGGTCTAAACCTTGTCTGTGGTATTCTGAGTAGGATTCAATGATTGAATGACTGTGACGAGCTTCAAACTCGTGATTGTGGGGCGTTAGTGACAAACGCAAAAGAATCACTGGATTCTATTCCGACATGATCGAGAACC
>NC_029776.3:17226438-17227627 GCF_000817695.3 Arachis duranensis
GTGGGATCGACCCTTACTCGCGTAAGGTTTATTACTTGGACGACCCAGTACACTTGTTGGTTAGTTGTGTGAAGTTGTGACAAAGAGTTGAGATTGCAATTGTGCGTACCATGTTGATGGCGCCATTGATGATCACAATTTCGTGCACCAAGTTTTTGGCGTCGTTGCCGGGGATTGTTTGAGTTTGGACAACTGACGGTTCATCTTGTTGCTTAGATTAGGTATTTTTCAGAACTCTTAAGAATGAATTCTAGAGTTTCATGATGATCTGTTGAAGTCTGGCTGGCTGTGAAGCCATGTCTAATTCTATTGGACCGAGGTTTCAACTTATCATCACAAGAGCTTGTTGATTTCTATCAATCTTGCTATTGGAGCAATGATCTGCTAAGGCTTGGCTGGCCATTGGCCATGTCTAGTGTTTTGGACCGGAGCTTTCTTTGAAAGCTTGGCTGGCTATGAAGCCATGTCTAATTCCTGGACCGGAGTCTTAGACTAGCATTGCAATGATTCCTGGGATTCTCATTAAGAATTTTGAATCCTTTATTTTACTTTTCCACATAGTTTTCGAAAAAACCACAAAAAAATTACAAAATCATAAAAACCAAAAATATCTTTATGTTTCTTGTTTGAGTCTAGTGTCTCATTTTAAGTTTGGTGTCTTGCATGCATTGTTTATTTGATCTTAATTCCATTTTCAAGTTAATAATACAGGGAATTGAAGATTCAGTACATGCAGCAGAGGAATTACACAGAAAAAGCTGGGCGTTCAAAATGCCCAGTGAGGAAGGCAAACTGGCGTTTAAACGCCAGCCAGGGTGCCTGGCTGGGCGTTTAACGCCCAAAAGGGTAGTAGTTTGGGCGTTAAACGCCAGAATGTGCACCATTCTGGGCGTTTAACGCTAGGATGGCACAAGAGGGAAGATTCTGTTTTCAATTCAAATTTTTTTCAGGTTTTCAATATTTTTCAAAATCAAATCTTTTTCAAATCATATCTTTTCAATCAAATCTTTTTCAAAATCAATTTCTTTCCATTTTCAAAAATACTTGCTAACAATTAGTGATTTGATTCAACAATTCAAGTATGTTGCCTTTTCTGTTGAGAAAGGTTTAATGTTTGAATCATATCTTTTCTTGATAGCCAAGTCATTAAATTTTAAAATCACATCTTTTTCAAAATAGTTTTCAATCA
>NC_029776.3:17227652-17228271 GCF_000817695.3 Arachis duranensis
TGTTTTTCAAATCATATCTTCTCAATCATGTCTTTTTAAAACTATATCTTTTTCAATCATATCTTTTTAATTTCTTATTTCAAAATCTTTTTCAAAAATCTCTTGATTTCTTTTCCACTCTTAGTTTTCGAAAATCACTTATTGTTTTTCAAAATGTTTTTAAAATATTTTACTTAATTTTCAAAAATTTCTTCCCTTCTTCTCACATCCTTCTATTTATGGACTAACACTACTCCTCAATGCACAATTCGAACTCCATCTTTCATTGATAAGTTCGAATTTTCTACCTCTTCCTTCTATTTTTCTTTTCCTCTGACACCTCAAGGAATCTCTATACTGTGACATAGAGGATTCCATATTTTCTTGTTCTCTTCT
This sequence comes from Arachis duranensis, assembly GCF_000817695.3. NCBI lineage: Eukaryota > Viridiplantae > Streptophyta > Magnoliopsida > Fabales > Fabaceae > Arachis > Arachis duranensis. The sequence goes on from NC_029776.3 coordinate 17,228,028, forward strand.
CTTTCATATGAGCAGGAGCAAAGACAAAAACATTCTTGTTGAGGCTGACCCTGAACCTGAAAGAACCTGGAAGCGAAAGCTAAGAGAAGCTAAGGCACAAATCTCTGTAGAGGGCCTAACAGAAATCTTCAAAGAAGAAGACATGGCAGCCGAAAACAATAACAATGCCAACAATGCAAGGAAGATGCTGGGTGACTTTACTGCACCTACTCCCGACTTCTATGGGAGAAGCATCTCTATCCCT
>NC_029776.3:17228572-17228813 GCF_000817695.3 Arachis duranensis
GCTCAAGAACTAATTGAAATGGTTGCAAATAACCAATTCATGTACACTTCTGAAAGGAATCCTGTGAACAACGGGGCTAATCAGAAGAAAGGAGTTTTTGAGATTGATACTCTGAATGCCATATTGGCTCAGAACAAAATATTGACCCAGCAAGTCAATATGATTTCTCAAAGTCTGTCTGGAATGCAAAATGCACCAAGCAGTACTAAGGAAGCTTCATCTGAAGAAGAAGCTTATGATC
>NC_029776.3:17229386-17229733 GCF_000817695.3 Arachis duranensis
CACTCAAAGTTTCATGACTGAAACAAGGTCCTCCATTAGAAATTTGGAGGCACAAGTGGGTCAGCTGAGCAAGAAAATTACTGAACTCCCTCCTAGTACTCTTCCAAGCAACACAGAAGAAAATCCAAAAGGAGAGTGCAAGGCCATCAATATGGCCGAATTTGGAGAGGAGGAAGAGGCAGTGAACGCCACTGAGGAAGACCTCAATGGACGTCCACTGGCCTCCAATGAGTTCCCCAATGAGGAACCATGGGAATCTGAGGCTTAAAATGAGACCCTAGAGATTCCATTGGACTTACTTCTGCCATTCATGAGCTCTGATGAGTATTCTTCCTCTGAAGAGGATG
>NC_029776.3:17229816-17230012 GCF_000817695.3 Arachis duranensis
AAAGCTAAATGACAAGTTATTTGGTAATGAGACTTTGGAGGATGAACCCCCTTTGCTCACCAAAGAATTGGATGACTTGTCTAGGCAGAAACTACCTCAAAAGAGACAAGATCCTGGAAGTTCTCAATACCTTGTGCCATAGGCACCATGACCTTCAAGAAGGCCTTGTGTGACCTAGGGTCAAGTGTAAACCTCA
>NC_029776.3:17230018-17231809 GCF_000817695.3 Arachis duranensis
TGTGACCTAGGGTCAAGCATAAACCTTATGCCTCTCTCTGTAATGGAGAAGCTATGGATCTTTGAGGTGCAAGCTGTAAAAATCTCACTAGAGATGGCAGACAATTCAAGAAAACAAGCTTATGGACTTGTAGAGGATGTTCTGGTAAAATTTGAAGACCATTACATCCCTGCTGATTTCATAGTCCTAGAGACTGGGAAGTGCATGGATGAATCCATCATCCTTGGCAGACCCTTCCTAGCCACAGCAAAGGCTGTGATTAATGTTGATAGAGGAGAATTGATCATTCAAGTGAATAAAGAATCCTTTGTGTTTAAGGCTCAAGGATATCCCTCTGTCACCATGGAGAGGAAGCATGAAGAGCTTCTCTCAAAACAGAGTCAAACAGAGCCCCCACAGTCAAACTCTAAGTTTGGTGTTGGGAGGCCACAACTAAATTCTAAGTTTGGTGTTGAACCTCCACATTCAAACTCTAAGTTTGGTGTTGGGAGGTTCCAACATGGCTCTGAGTATCTGTGAGGCTCCATGAGTGCTCACTGTCAAGCTACTGACATTAAAGAAGCGCTTGTTGGGAGGCAATCCAATGTGTGCTTAAGAACCCTGGACACCTCTAATTGGGGACTCTAGCAAAGCTGAGTCACAATCTGAAAAGGTTCACCCAATTATGTGTCTGTGGAATGTATGTATCCGGTGGTAATACTGGAAGACAGAGTGCTTTGGGCCACGGCCAAGACTCAATAAGTAGCTGTGTTCAAGAATCATCATACTTAACTAGGAGAATCAATGACACTATCTGGATTCTGAGTTCCTAAAGAAGCCAATCATTCTGAATTTCAAAGGATAGAGTGGGATGCCAAAACTGTTCAGAGGCAAAAAGCTAAAAGTCCCGCTCATCTAATTAATACTGATCTTCATAGATATTTTTGGAATTCATTGTATATTCTCTTCTTTTTTTATCTCATTTGATTTTCAGTTGCTTGGGGACAAGCAACAATTTAAGTTTGGTGTTGTGATGAGCGGATAATTTATACGCTTTTTGGCATTGTTTTTAGTATATTTTTAGTATGTTTGAGTTAGTTTTTAGTATATTTTTATTAGTTTTTAGTTAAAATTCATTTTTCTGGAATTTACTATGAGTTTGTGTATTTTTCTGTGATTTCAGGTATTTTCTGGCTGAAATTGAGGGACTTGAGCAAAAATCTGATTTAGAGGCTAAAAAGGACTGCAGATGCTGTTGGATTCTGACCTCCTTACACTCGAAGTGGATTTTCTGGAGCTATAGAAACCCAATTGGCGCGCTCTCAACGGCGTTGGAAATTAGACATTTTGGGCTTTCCATCAATGTATAATAGTCCATACTTTGCCCGAGATTTGATGGCCCAAACTGGCGTTCCAAATCAGCTCAAAACTGCCCGGCGTTAAACGCCCAAACTGGCATAAAAGCTGGCGTTTAACTCCAAGGGAAGTCTCTACACGAAAATGCTTCAATGCTCAGCCCAAGCACACACCAAGTGGGCCCGGAAGTGGATTTTTATGTCATTTACTCATCTTTGTAAACCTTAGGCTACTAGTTCTATATAAATAAGACCTTTTGCTATTGTATTTTCATCTCGGTAGCTATCTTTATTCTTATGCTATCTTAGATCATTGGGAGGCTGGCCTCACGGCCATGCCTAGACCTTGTTCTTATGTATTTCCAACGGTGGAGATTCTACACACCATAGATTAAGGTGTGGAGCTCTGCTGTACCTCGAGTATTAATGCAATTACTATTGTTCTTCTATTCAATTC
>NC_029776.3:17231919-17234837 GCF_000817695.3 Arachis duranensis
ACTCATCATCATTCTCACCTATGAACGCGTGCCTGACAACCACCTCCGTTCTACCTTAGATTGGGTGGATATCTCTTCGATCCCTTAATCGGAATCATCGTGGTATAAGCTAGAACTGATGGCGGCATTCAAGAGAATCCGGAAGGTCTAAACCTTGTCTGTGGTATTCTGAGAAACCCTACATACAGCTTGCCATGGAAAGGAGTAAGAAGGATTGGATGAAGCCAGTTGGAAAGCAGAGAGATGGAAGGGACAAAGCATCTTCATACGCTTATCTGAAATTCCCACCAATGAATTACATAAGTATCTCTATCCTTATCTTTATGTTTTATTCATCATTCATAACCATTTGAGTTTGCCTGACTAAGATTTACAAGGTGACCATAGCTTGCTTCATACCAACAATCTCCGTGGGATCGACCCTTACTCGCGTAAGGTTTATTACTTGGACGACCCAGTGCACTTGCTGGTTAGTTGTGCGAAGTTGTGACAAAGAGTTGAGATTGCAATTGTGCGTACCATGTTGATGGCGCCATTGATGATCACAATTTCGCGCACCACATGCTTTTCTTTATCTTTCAATTTTCGAATTGCATGTTCTTTGTTTTTCCTTGATCTTCAAATTGTTCTTGTCAATTTTCTTATTTGATCTTTGATTTTTCTTGTTCTATGTGTTTTCGTGTTTTCCTTGTGCTTTTTCAAAATATTAGTTTTCAAAAATATTTTTTTATACAATATTAAAACACGTTACATTTATAACTCAGTTGGCTAGAACGTTGGCTTATGTTCTTGGCAATTGGGTATCTTCCTTTTAAAACTTTTTTTTTCAAAAATAATTTTTCTTTGATTAAATCTTGTGCCAAACTCTAAGTTTGGTGTTTTCTTGTTAATCTCTCTTTAATTTTTGAAAATTTTATTGTGATTTTCTAAAAATTTAAAGTTTGGTGTTCTTTCTTTTGTTCTTGGTGTTCTTGTGAGTCTTCAAAGTGTTCTTGATTCTTCTTTGTGTTTTGATCTTAAAATTTAAGTTTGGTGTTCCTTGGTGTTTTCCCTCCAAAATTTTCGAAAAACAAGGAGCACTAGATCTAAAAATTTTAAGTCTTGTGTCTTTTGTGTGTTTTTCTCTTTCATCATAAAATTCAAAAATAAAAAAATATCTTTTCCTTTAATTTCTCATAATTTTCGAATTACTTGGGTTGACTTGGTCAAAATTTTTCAAATCATATCTTTTTCAAAAATATCCTAACCACTTTCTCTCTCCTCACTTTTTCGAAAATAATTTCACATTTTTTATTTTTTTTTATTTTAGTTTTTATTTTATTTTATTTTATTATTTCGAAACCTCCTCTATAATAATAAAATAAATTCACAGCATTTCCCTTTCTCCATTATGGACTTAAGTGGAAATGAACAGTCCAAAAGGACTCTGAGGTCATATGCTAACCCCACCACTGCTTCATATGGGAGTAGTATCTGTATACCCTCCATTGGAGTTAGTAGCTTTGAGTTGAATCCTCAGCTCATTATCATGGTGCAGCAAAGTTGCCAGTATTTCGGTCTTCCACAAGAAGAACCTACAGAGTTTCTGGCACAGTTTTTACTAATTGCTGACATAGTACATGATAAGGAAGTAGATCAGGATGTCTACAGATTGTTACTATTTCCATTTGCTATAAAAGACCAAGCTAAGAGGTGGTTAAATAACTAACCTAAGGACAACATAAAGACATGGAAACAGCTGTCCGAAAAATTCCTTAATCACTATTTTCCTCCAAAACGGATGACACAGCTAAGGCTGAGCATTCAAGGCTTTAAACAAGGAGATAATGAATCTCTTTATGATGCCTGGGAGAGATACAGAGAGATGCTAAGAAAATGCCCCTCTGAAATATTTTCAGAGTGGGTGCAGTTAGACATCTTCTATTATGGGCTTACAAAGAAAGCTCAGATTTCTCTAGACCACTCAGCTGGTGGATCTATACACATGAGAAAGACAATTGAAGAAGCTCAAGAGCTTATTGATACAGTTGCCAAAAATCAGCATTTGTATCTAAGCAGTGAACCTTCCATCAACGAAGAGGCTAAAACAGTAACTGCTGAACTCAGTCCTGCAGATCAAGCTACTGAATTCAATCAGCAATTAGATTTTCTAACAAAACAGTTAGCCAAATTCAAGGAAATATTGCAAGAAACAAGAATGGCTAATATGAATATGGAAGTGCAGTTGAAGCAAACAGAACAGTAGTTATCAAAAAAAATAACAAAAGAATGCCAATCAGTTCAATTAAGAAGTAGAAAAACATTAAATACCTCACTTCAAGGCAGTAGAAAGCCAAGAATTGAACAGACTGCTACTCAGAATCCCTCTGAGAACAGTCAGAGCCCAGAGAGGAATAATTCTGGCGCTCAAACGCCAGAAAATGGGTGGAAAGCTGGCGTTGAACACCCAACCCATGCTCAGTCCTGGCGTCCAATGCCAGAAACAAGCAAGGAACTGGCGTTGAATGCCCAAAGGAAGCACAGTTTTGGCGTTCAGACGCCAGAAATAGGTAAGGAGTTGGCATCTAACGCCACTCCAGCTTCCACCCCTGGCATTCAAATGCCAGTGGGAGATCATACACATACAAGTGCTGATAGCAACTCCTCTAAAAAGGCTGCTCAACCTACATCTGTAGGCAATAAACCTGCAACAACTAAGGTTGAGAAATACAAAGCCAAAATGCCTTATCCTCAAAAACTTCGTCAAGCAGAACAGGATAAGCAATTTGCCTGCTTTGCAGACTATCTCAGGACTCTTGAAATAAAGATTCCGTTTGCAGAAGCACTTGAGCAAATACCCTCTTATGCTAAGTTCATGAAAGAGATCTTAAGTCATAAGAAGGATTGGAGGGAAACTGAAAAAGTTTACCTCACTGAAG
>NC_029776.3:17235001-17246029 GCF_000817695.3 Arachis duranensis
GAACCCTTATTGACGTCCAAAAAGTGGAAGTAACCCTGAGAGTCAATGAGGATGAGTTTAAGTTGAATGTTGTCAAAGCTATGCAGCATCCAGACACCCTAAATGACTGCATGAGCATTGATATTATTGATTCTCTGGTAAAAGAGGTCAATATGACTGAGAGTCTCGAATCAGAGCTAGAGGATATCTTTAAAGATGTTCAGCCTGATCTGGAGGAACCAAAGAGAATAATCGAACCTTTGAAAATCCCTCAGGGAGAGGAGAAACCTCCCAAACCTGAGCTCAAACCATTACCACCATCCCTGAAATATGCATTTCTGGGAGAAGGCGATATCTTTCCTGTAATCATAAGCTCTACCTTAGAGCCACTGGAAGAGGAAGCACTAATTCAAGTGCTAAGGACACACAAGACAGCTCTTGGGTGGTTCATCAGTGATCTTAAGGGCATTAGCCCAGCCAGATGCATGCACAAGATCCTATTGGAGGGTGACGCTAAGCCAGTGGTTCAACCACAGAAGTGGCTGAATCTAGCCATGAAGGAGGTGGTGCAGAAGGAGGTCACTAAATTACTAGAGGCTGGGATTATTTATCCCATTTCTGATAGCCCCTGGGTAAGCCCTGTTCAAGTCGTCCCTAAGAAGGGTTGCATGACAGTGGTTCATAATGAAAAAAATGAACTGGTTCCTACAAGAACAGTTACAGGGTACCCTTCATAGACCAGATGCTAGAAAGACTAGCAGGTCATGAATACTACTGCTTCCTGGATGGATATTCAGGTTATAATCAAATTGCAGTAGATCCCCAGGATCAAGAAAAAATAACATTCACATGTCCATCCGGAGTATTTGCATACAGAAGGATGCCATTTGGCCTGTGCAATGCACCTGCAACCTTTCAAAGGTGCATGCTCTCAATTTTCTCTGATATGGTAGAAAAATTTCTGGAAGTTTTTATGGATGACTTTTCAGTATTTGGAGACTCATTCAGCTCCTGTCTTGACCATCTAGCACTTGTTCTAAAGAGGTGCCAAGAGACTAACCTGGTTTTAAACTGGGAGAAATGTCACTTTATGGTGATTGAAGGAATTGTCCTTGGGCACAAGATTTTGAACAAGGGAATAGAGGTGGATCAAGCTAAGGTAGAGGTAATTAAAAAATTACCACCACCTGCCAATGTTAAGGCAATCAGAAGCTTTCTGGGGCATGCAGGATTTTATAGGAGGTTTATAAAAGATTTTTCAAAAATCGCCAAACCTCTGAGTAATCTGCTAGCTGCTGACATGCCATTTATCTTTGATAAAGAGTGTCTATAGGCGTTTGAGACTCTGAAAGCTAAGCTGGTCACAGCACCAGTCATCTCTACACCAGACTGGACATTACCATTTGAACTGATGTGTGATGTTAGTGACCATGCCATTGGTGCAGTGTTAGGACAAAGGCATGACAAGCTTCTGCACGTCATTTACTATGCCAGTCGTGTTTTAATTGACGCACAGAAGAACTACACAACCACAGAAAAAGAGTTACTTGCAGTGGTTTACGCCATTGACAAGTTCAGATCTTATTTAGTAGGATCAAAAGTGATTGTGTACACTGACAATGCTGCTCTTAAATATCTACTCACAAAGCAGGATTCAAAACCCAGACTCATCATATGGGTGTTGCTTCTGCAAGAGTTTGATAAGAAATAAGAGATAGAAAAGGGACAGAGAACCAAGTAGCAGATCACCTATCCCGAATAGAACCAGTAGAAGGGGCGTCCCTCCCTCTTACTGAGATCTCTAAAAACTTTTTGGATGAGAAACTCTTTGCCATCCAGGAAGTGCCATGGTTTGCAGACATTGCAAACTACAAGGCAGTGAGATTCATACCCAAAGAGTACAGTAGGCAGCAAACAAAGAAATTGATCACGGATGCAAAGTACTATCTTTGGGATGAACCATATCTTTTCAAGAGATGTGCAGATGGAGTAATCCATAGATGTGTGCCTAAAGAAGAAGCACAGAAGATCCTCTGGCACTGCCATGGATCACAGTATGGAGGATATTTTGGAACTGAGCGAACAACCACAAGAGTCCTCTAATGTGGCTTCTACTGACCTACTCTCTATAAAGACTCTCGAGTGTTTGTACTTAATTGTGACAGTTGCCAAAGATCTGGCAATCTGCCTCACAATTATGCCATGCTTCAACAAGAGATCTTGGAGATTGAGTTGTTTGATGTATGGGGTATTGACTTCATGGGCCTTTTCCACCATCATACTCAAACACTTATATTCTGGTGGCAGTGGATTATGTATCCAAATGGGTGAAATCTATTGCAACACCCACTAACGATACTAAGACAGTGCTGAAATTCCTCTAGAAACACATCTTCAGTAGGTTTGGTATCCCTAGAGTACTAATCAGTGACGGGGGTACTCATTTTTGCAATAAACAGCTTTACTCTGCTTTGGTTCGATATAGAGTTAGCCACAGGGTAGCTACTCCATATCATCCACAGACAAATGTGCAAGCTGAAGTCTCTAATAGAGAACTTAAAAGAATCCTGAAACGGACTGTGATTAACCGTAGAAGGGATTGGGCAAGAAGCTTGGATGATGCTCTGTGGGCATACAGAACATCATTCAAGACTCCTATAGGAACTTCTCCATACCAGCTTGTGTATGGAAAAGCCTATCACTTGCCAGTGGAACTGGAACATAAGGCCTATTGGGCAACCAGATTCCTAAACCTTGATGCCAAGTTAGCTGAAGAAAAATGATTGCTCCAGTTAAATGAGCTAGAGGAATTCAGACTCAATGCTTTCGAAAATGCAAAAATTTACAAAGAGAAAGGAAAAAGATGGCATGATAAGAAACTATCATCCAGAGTCTTTGAGCCAGGGCAGAAAGTTCTGCTATTTAATTCTAGACTTAGATTATTCCCTGGGAAATTGAAATCCCGGTGGAGAGGTCCATATGTGATTACAAGTGTGTCACCATATGAATACGTAGAGCTTTAGAATAATGATTCTAACAAAAAGTTCATTGTTAATGGAGAGAGAGTCAAACATTATCTTGAAAGCAATTTTGAGCAAGAATGCTCAAAACTGAGACTTGATTAAAGCTCAGTAATAGTCCAGCTAAAGACAATAAAGAAGCGCTTGCTGGGAGGCAACCCAGCCATTAACAAGGCTTAATTGTTAATTAATTGATTTTTACAGGTTTATGTCAATTATCTTCAAGGTAAAATAGTAATTGCTTGAGTTCACAGAGTTACAGAAGGATTCAGAGGATAAAACAGCAAAAAGAAAGCTCACTGGTGCGAAAAAGCCAGTAAGAGTTGTTTTGGGCGTTGAACGCCCAAAAGAAGCATCTACTGGGCGTTCAACGCCAGTAAAGATAGCCATCTGGGTGTTAAACGCCAGAAAGAAGCATCTTCTGGGCGTTGAATGCCAGAAAGAAGCACTTTCTGGGCGTTTAACGCCAGATTTACAGCGTCCTAGGCGTTCAGAAAAACACCTAGTGACAAAGGAGTTTCTGGCGTTCAACGCCAGCTAGAAACAACAGCTGGGCGTTGAACACCCAGAAGAAGCTACAAATGGGTGTTAAACGCCCAAAACATGCAGCATTTGGGCGTTTAACTCCAGGATTGTGGGGAGGAGGTAAATTCGTTTTCAATTCACATTTTTCCAAATTTTTATGTTCCAATTAATAATTTCTTGCATAAACATGTTACAAACCCTCATCCTTCAATTCCAAAAATTTTAATCCTAATTTTTAAAATCCCTTTTTCAAAAGATATCAAATGTATCTTAATTCATAAACACAAATCCTTTTCAAATCCTCTCCAACTTCTTTTCAAATCTTTTTCAAAACTCAATTATCTTTTCAAATTAATCCCAAATTTTTTTTTCTAAAATTCAGATTTATCTTTTTCAGATATCTTCTATATCTTTTCAATTTTTAATTATATCTTTTACCTATCATATTTATCTTTTACAAATCATATCTTCTATCTTATCTTTCTTCAAAATTTTCGAAAACCCACCCCTCCCTTTAAATCTATATTCGGCCTCTCTCCTCTCATCTATAATTCGAAAACTAGCTCTCCTTCTATCCCTCTCCTTTCTTTTCTTTTGCTTGAGGATAAGCAAACCTCTAAGTTTGGTGTGTTTATCCGTGATCACTAAGCCATACCCACTAAGATCATGGCTCCTAAAGGAAAACAACCCACTCCAAGAGGCAAGAAAGAGAGTATTCCAAAACCACTTTGGAATCAAGAAAAGTTCTTAACCAAAGAACATTCAGACCATTACTACAAAATAATGGGTCTAAGGTCAGTGATCCCGGAAGTTAAATTCGATCTAAAAGAAGATGAATATCCGGAGATCCAAGAGCAAATTCGAAACAGGAACTGGAAAGTCTTAGCTAATCCTGAAACGAAGGTGGGAAGAAACATGGTTCAAGAATTCTATGCTAATCTGTGGCAAACAGACAGGCAGAGAATATCTGGAACTGCCCTCTATGACTATCGGACCTTGGTCAGAGGAAAGATTGTTCACATGCACCCTGATAAAATCAGGGAGATCTTTAAGCTACCTCAGGTGAAAGATGACCCAGACTCCTTTAATAGGAGAATAATGAGAACAAATAAGGGCCTGGACAAGATTCTAGAGGACATATGAATCCCTGGAACCAGGTGGACCACCAGCACCAAGGGCGTCCCAAATCAACTCAAGAGAGAAGATCTCAAACCAGTTGCCAGAAGCTGGCTGGACTTCATTGGGCGTTCTATACTGCCCACTAGCAACCGCTCTAAAGTCACCATTAAAAGAGCAGTGATGATCCACTGCATTATGTTAGGAAGAGAAGTGGAAGTTCATCAGTTGATTTTGTGTGAACTTTACATAATTGCAAACAAGAACTCTAAAGATGCCAAATTGGCTTATCCTAGCTTAATATCTATGCTATGTAAAGATGCTGGAGTAAAGATGGGAATAACTGAGTATATCTCAGTTGAGCGACCAATCACCAAAATATCAATGGAAAAACAACAAGTGCAGGATGACGCCATCAAGAGGAGAGCATAGGAATTCCTCCCAGAAATCCCTCAATTTGAATACTGGGAGCATCTTGAAGCATCGGTTATCAAGTTGCAAGAAGCTATGGACCAAATAAAAGGAAGAACAGAATAATCAAAATAGCATGCTTTGTAAACTGCTTGGGGAACAAGTAGAGCAAAGGCGTGACTTGAAGGAACTGAAGCGTCAAAAACTATCTCTTGAAGGACCAAGCACCCCATAGACTAGAGGAACATCCAGTTCTCAAAATAAAGGTTATTGAGTCCTAATCTTAGCTTTAACTCTGTGATAGTTGTTTTTATAAGAATTTACCTTAGAAGTTATATAGGAGTAGTAGTAATTAGTATATCTATTTTGATTTTATTTCCAATTAAGCTATAATTTATTTTTTCTCATCATCATCAAACATGAATAAAATAGTAGATTTTTAGAATAAAGAGGCAATTTAATTTTTTCGAGTTCTTAATAAGGAAAATTCTAATTATTTATATGTGGTGGCAATACTTTTTGTCTTCTGAATGAATGCTTGAACAGTGCATATTTTTTATACTGAAATTCATGAATGTTAAAATTGTTGGCTCTTGAAAGAATGATGAACAAGAGAAATATTATTGTTGATCTGAAAAATCATGAAATTGATTCTTGAAGCAAGAAAAAGCAGTGAAAAAAAAGGATCATTGGATAAAGAAAAAGAAAAAGCCAATAACCCTTAAAACCAAAAGGCAAGGGTGAAAAGGATCCAAGGCTTTGAGCATTAATGGATAGGAGGGCCCAAGGAAGTAAATCCAGGCCTAAGCGGCTAAATCAAGCTGTCCCTAATCATTTGCTTGTGGCATGCAGGTCCATGTGAATTGAGACTGAGTGGTTAAAGTCGTGATCCAAGGCAAAGGAGTGTGCTTAAGAACTCTGGACACCTCTAATTAGGGGCTCTAGCAAAGCTAAGTCACAATCAGAAAAGGTTCACCTAGTTATGTGTCTGTGGCATTTATGTATCCGGTGGTAATACTGGAAAACAAAGTGCTTAGGACCACGGCCAAGACTCATAAAGTTGTGTTCAAGAATCAACATACTACACTAGGAGAATCAATAATACTATCCGAATTCTGAGTTCCTATGGATGCCAATCATTCTGAATTTCAAAGGATAAAGTGAGATGCCAAAACTGTTCAGAAGTAAAAAGCTACTAGTCCCGCTCATCTAATTAGAATCTGAGCTTCACTTGAAACTCTGAGATATTATTGCCTCTTAATTGCTTTTTATCCTATTTTATTTATCTAGTTGCTTGAGGACAAGCAATAGTTTAAGTTTGGTGTTGTGATGAGCGGATATTTTATACGCTTTTGGGGGTAATTTCATGTAGATTTTAGTATGTTTTAGTTAGTTTTTAGTATATTTTTATTAGTTTTTAGGCAAAAATCATATTTTTAGACTTTACTATGAGTTTGTGTATTTTTATGTGATTTCAGGTATTTTCTGGCTGAAATTGAGGGAGCTGAGCAAAAATCTGATTCAGGCTGAAAAAGGACTGCTGATGTTGTTGGATTCTGACCTCCCTGCACTCGGAATGGATTTTTTTGGAACTACAGGAGTCCAATTGGCGCACTCTCAATTGAGTTGGAAAGTAGACATCCAGGGCTTTCTAGCAATATATAATAGTCCATACTTTGCACGAAGATAAATAACGTAAACTAGCGTTTAATGCCAGTTCCATGTTGCATTCTAGCGTTCAGCGCCAGAAACAGGTTGCATGTTGGAGTTCAGCGCCAGAAACAGGTTACAACCTGGCGTTCAAATCCAGAAATAGCCCAGGCACGTGAGAAGCTTAAGTCTCAGCCCCAGCACATACCAAGTGGGCCCCAGAAGTGGATTTCTGCACTATCCATCTTAGTTTACTCATTTTCTGTAAACCTAGGTTACTAGTTTAGTATTTAAACAACTTTTAGAGACTTATTTTGTATCTCATGACATTTTTAGATCTGAAATTTGTACCTTTTGACAGCATGAGTCTCTAAACTCCATTGTTGGGGGTGAGGAGTTCTGCAGCGTCTCGATGAATTAATGCAATCATTTCTGTTTTCCATTCAAACACGCTTGTTCCTATCTAAGATGTTCATTCGCGCTTCACTATGAAGAAGGTGATGATCCATGACACTCATCACATTTCTCAATCCATCAACGTGTGCCTGACAACCACCTCTGTTCTACATTAGATTGAATGAGTATCTCTTAGATTTCTTAATCAGAATCTTCGTGGTATAAGCTAGAATCCATTGGCAGCATCCTTGAGAATCCAGAAGGTCTAAACTTGATCTGTGGTATTTCGAGTAGGATTCTGGGATTGGATGACTGTGACGAGCTTCAAACTCGTGAGTGTTGGGCGTAGTGACAGACACAAAAGGATCAATGGATCTTATTCCGACATGATCGAGAACCGACAGATGATTAGCCGAGCTGTGACAGAGCATTTGGACCATTTTCACTGAGAGGATGGGAAGTAGCCATTGACAACGGTGATGCCCTACACACAGCTTGCCATGGAAGGAGCCTTGAATGTTTGAAAGTGAGGAAGCATTATGTTACAGGAATTCAGAAGACAAAGCATCTCCAAAACTCCAACATATTCTCCATTACTGCATAAGAAGTATTTATTTCATGCTCTTTTACTTTTTACAATTAAAACTAAAAATTATTATTGATATTATATCCTGACTAAGAGTTACAGGATAACCGTAGCTTGCTTTAAGCCAACAATCTCTGTGGGATCGACCCTTACTCACGTAAGGTATTACTTGGACGACCCAGTGCACTTGCTGGTCAGTTGTGCGAAATTACATAGTGTGAAGTAATATTCGTGCACCAAGTATCTAGGCCTAACTTAACTTAACCTTAAATCTAAGTCCCATACTACCATTCCTCCATAACTCCATCTCCGTTAGTGTTTCATAGACAAATAAACAAATAAAGGCAAGCACAAGAAGGTTACAAGTACTGCAGGTAACAAATATACACTTAGCATGGCAAGTACACTTAGGCACACCCGGTTAATTCACAAACAAGTAATTCAAGTAGTATGCATATGATGCATGCCTGCCCTAAGGCTGATGAGGCTCATCTGTTGGTTATCCAGCCAACCCGACATGTCCGAAAACCCTAGACTGCCCCTCGACGTGCATCCCCAAGAGTCTATGCATAACTTTTTCTCAAATAATCAATATTGCTCGATGGGGGGTTAATGGTGCACGAAATTGTGATCATCAATGGCACCATCAACATGGTACACTCAATTGCAATCTCAACTCTTTATCACAACTTCGCACAACTAACCAGCAAGTGCACTGGGTCGTCCAAGTAATAAACCTTACGCGAGTAAGGGTCGATCCCACGGAGATTGTTGGTATGAAGCAAGCTATGGTCACCTTGTAAATCTTAGTCAGGTAGATTCAAATGGTTATGGATGATATACGAATAAAGCATAAAGATAGAGATACTTATGTAATTCATTGGTGAGAATTTCAGATAAGCATATGGAGATGTTTTGTCCCTTCCGTCTCTCTGCTTTTCTACTGTCTTCATCCAATCCTTCTTACTCCTTTCCATGGCAAGCTGTATGTTGGGCATCACCATTGTCAGTGGCTACAATCCCGTCCTCTCAGTGAAAATGTTCAATGCACCCTGTCACGGCACGGCTAATCATCTGTCGGTTCTCAATCAGGTTGGAATAGAATCCATTGATTCTTTTGCGTCTGTCACTAACACCCAGCCTTCAGGAGTTTGAAGCTCATCACAATCATTCAATCCTTGAATCCTACTCAGAATACCATAAACAAGGTTTAGACCTTCCGGATTCTCTTGAATGCCGCCATCAATTCTAGCTTATACCACGAAGATTCTGATTAAGGAATCCAAGAGATATCCACTCAATCTAAGGTAGAACGGAGGTGGTTGTCAGGCACACATTCATAGGTGAGAATGATGATGAGTGTCACGGATCACCACATTCATCAAGTTGAGGAACAAGTGATATCTTAGAACAAGAATAAGCCGAATTGAATTGAAGAACAATAGTAATTGCATTAATACTCGAGGTACAGCAGAGCTCCACACCTTAATCTATGGTGTGTAGAAACTCCACCGTTGAAAATACATAAGAACAAGGTCTAGGCATGGCCGTGAGGCTAGCCTCCAAAACTTGATCAAAAGATTCAAAGATCTAAAGATGATCAAAGATCCAAAGATTCAAAGATCTCCAGATGAAAATACAATAGCAAAAGGTCCTATTTGTAGAGAGCTAGTAGCCTAGGGTTTACAGAAATGAGTAAATGACATAAAAATCCACTTCCGGGCCCACTTGGTGTGTGCTTGGGCTGAGCATTGAAACTTTTTCGTGTAGAGACTTCTCTTGGAGTTAAACGCCAGCTTTTGTGCCAGTTTGGGCGTTTAACTCCCATTCTTGCGCCAGTTCCGGCGTTTAACGCCGGGCAGTTTTGAGCTGATTTGGAACGCCGGTTTGGGCCATCAAATCTCGGGCAAAGTATAGACTATTATACATTTCTGGAAAGCCCAGGATGTCTACTTTCCAACTTAGTTGAAAGCGCGCCAATTGGACTTCTGTAGCTCCAGAAAATTCACTTCGAGTGCAGGGAGGTCAGAATCCAACAGCATCTGCAGTCCTTTTCAGCCTCTGAATCAGATTTTTGCTCAGGTCCCTCAATTTTAGCCAGAAAATACCTGAAATCACAGAAAAACACACAAACTCATAGTAAATTCTAGAAAAGTGAATTTTAACTAAAAACTAATAAAAATACAATAAAAACTAACTAAAGCATACTAAAAACAATGCCAAAAAGCGTACAAATTATCCGCTCATCACAACACCAAACTTAAATTGTTGCTTGTCCCCAAGCAACTGAAAACCAAATAAGATAAAAAGAAGAGAATATGCAATGAATTCCAAAAACATCTATGAAGATCAGTATTAATTAGATGAGCGGGGCTTTTAGCATTTTGCCTCTGAACAGTTTTGGCATCTCACTTTATCCTTTGAAATTCAGAATGATTGGCTTCTATAGGAATTCAGAATCCAGATAATGTTATTGATTCTCCTAGTTAAGTATGATGATTCTTGAACACAGCTACTTTCTGAGTCTTGGCCGTGGCCCAAAGCACTCTGTCTTCCAGTATTACCACCGGATACATACATGCCACAGACACATAATTGGGTGAACCTTTTTAGATTGTGACTCAGCTTTGCTAGAGTTCCCAATTAGAGGTGTCCAGGGTTCTTAAGCACACTCTTTTTGCTTTGGATCACAACTTCATTATTTTTTCCTTTTTTTCTCTTTTTTTTGAATATTCACTGCTTTTTCTTGCTTCAAGAATCATTTTTATGATTTTTCAGATCCTCAGTAACATGTCTCCTTTTTCATCATTCTTTCAAGAACCAACATTCATGAACAACAAATTCAAAAGACATATGCACTGTTTAAGCATACATTCAGAAACCAAAAGTTTTGCCACCACATCAAAATAATTAATCTGTTATAAAATTTAAATTTCATGCAATTCTTCTCTTTTTCAATTAAGAACATTTTTTTATTTAAGAAAGGTGATGGATTCATAGGACATTCATAACTTTAAGGCATAGACACTAAGACACTAATGATCATAAGACACAAACTTAGATAAACATAAGCATGATTTTTCGAAAAACAAGAAAATAAAGAACAAGGAAATTAAAGAACGGGTCCACCTTAGTGATGGCGGCTTGTTCTTCCTCTTGAAGATCTTATGGAGTGCTTGAGCTCCTCAATGTCTCTTCCTTGCCTTTGTTGCTCCTCTCTCATGATTCTTTGATCCTCTCTAATTTCATGGAGGAGGATGGAATGTTCTTGGTGCTCCACCCTTAGTTGTCCCATGTTGGAACTCAATTCTCCTAGGGAGGTGTTGATTTGCTCCCAATAGTTTT
>NC_029776.3:17246135-17246632 GCF_000817695.3 Arachis duranensis
TAGTGATGGGCTTGTCCTCATCAATGAGGATATCTCCCTCTATATCAATTCCAACTGAATAACAGAGGTGACAAATGAGATGAGGAAAGGCTAACCTTGCCAAGGTAGAGGACTTGTCCGCCACCTTATAAAGTTCTTAGGCTATAACCTCATGAACTTCTACTTCCTCTCCAATCATGATGCTATGAATCATGATGGCCCGATCTATAGTAACTTCGAACCGGTTGCTAGTGGGAATGATTGAGCGTTGGATAAACTCCAACCATCCCCTAGCCACGGGCTTGAGGTCATGCCTTCTTAGTTGAACCGGCTTCCCTCTTGAATCTCTCTTCCATTGGGCGCCCTCTTCACAAATGTCTGTGAGGACTTGGTCCAACCTTTGACCAAAGTTGACCCTTCTAGTGTAAGGGTGTTCATCTCCTTGCATCATGGGCAAGTTGAATGCCAACCTTACATTTTCCGAACTAAAATCTAAGCATTTTCCCCGAACCATTGTA